>NW_016158594.1:62250-73624 GCF_001687245.7 Rhagoletis zephyria
CAGCGTCAGGGTTTGCATATTAATGACGACGGGAACATGGATCGGAGACTCGGCCTTTCCGACCGTGACTATCAACTCGTGAGCAACGCGGAGCGGAAACAAGGTCTTTCCGCCTGCTGCACATAGTACATATTTAAAGGTAGACTGGAGACTAGGCCTCGCCAGCTACCAAACTAGTTAGACAATATACATTTATATAGGTTATTCGATAGTTTTAGAAACATAAACAGCTTTGTAATTGAAAATTTAAACTTACATATACGCATACTTTGTTATATATTAAAAATACCTATCTGTACTTTTAAGTCGCAAGACTGTAACAAATAAATAAATAAATAAATAAAAATACACTTCACTGACATCCCTAGAATGGGCTATAAAACTGCATTCTTAGAATTTTGTTAAAAAATCTGAATAAAAAGTTGCAAATTAGTATGCCAATTTATTGAATTTTCCTGAGTTTTGCACAAAGTTTGCAGATTTGATTTTTATGTATTATGGCGCAGTATGAACCATATTTTTATAAAAAATATCGCAAATAAATAAGAATGAACAACTTTGCATATATTGCGAAAAATTCACTGTGCCAATACTTTTGTTCGCCACTGTATGTAGTTGGTAACTAAAGTGTGCTTTCAAAGATAACTAAATGGCGAGTAACGAAAAGTGTGTAACTCCACTTTTCACAATTTTCAAAATTTTCGGTTTATCGCGTATAGTTTTTCAAGGATTTAATTTTAAAAACTTTTTACGCTATTTTGACTCTTCATAACTTATTTTCTTTGCAAGCACATTCTTCTAAGGGCGATGTTACGCAGACGATCATATCAGTGTTCGTATGGAATAGTAGCTTATGTCGGAAAGCTGGCTTTAGTATATTGCGGCATACTCTTTATTCTTTAAACGACAAGGAATTTTTTGATGAGATTTAATAAGAATATTGACTTGCTAGTATCGGAAATATTTCTTGCACGTTTATTTGCCAAAAGTTCTTCAACGGCTCGGCGCCAGGGAGTCATTCGCAATCGTATGCTGCGAATGCCGCATTATAGTAAAGCCAGCCTTTCGACATAAGCTACTATTCCATACGAATACAGATATGATCCCTGGTCACGGCACTTTTTCTTTATGTTTTTCAATTCTTACTCTCTTTGACCAAAATGCTGTTATGCAGAGAGTCAAATGACCACTATTTCTTTGTCTCAGTTGTATTTCTTTGGTCTATTTTTTACTACTTATTACATTTGTTATGAAATTTCGAAAAAAAATAAGAAACGGTATATGTATGTGTATAACAACATGTTAAAAGCAAACAAAACAAGGGTTGCTGGCACTAATTTTATTCCACATATGTACTACTTTGTATACATCTGCAGCAAAAATGTACCATTCTGGTACTAAATGGAGAAATAGTATGACAAATACACCATTTCGCTACTAAAAGGAACAAATAATAAATTGTATTCACAAGCCAACCCTCGTTTGATCAGTGATTCGGTCTTAGCCGGCTGGTCAAATTTGAACCGATTGGTCATGTGGCTCAGTTCTCTTCCTCGTTCTCAATTTTTTCGTTGTGCAGTGAAAGCAACAACAATTCGTGACCGTGAATCATATGATCGTCCGCGTAACATCGCCCTAACTGGCTGCATTCGATTCTCTTCTTCTCAGCAAGCCAGTCATTTCTTTTCTGTGCTAACTGACGCCAATTGGAAATGCCAAGTGAAGCCAAGTCCTTCTCTTTTCAACGCAGAGGAGGCCTTCCTCTTCCTCTGTTACCAGCATCGCGGCCCGCGTTGTTATTTTCAGAGCAGGAGCGTTTCTGTCCATTCGAACGACATGGCGGAGCCGCTGAATTTTAATTCGCTGCACTATGTCTATATCGTTGTAAAGCTCATACAGCTCATCGTTAAATCGTCTGCGATATTCGCCATCACCAACGCGTAAAGGTCCGTAAATCTTTCGCAGAATCTTTCTCTCGAAAACTCCAAGAGCCGCCTCATCAGATGCTTTCATTGTCCATGCTTCCGCGCCATACACCAGCACAGGCATGATGAGTGACTTATAGAGTGTGATCTTTGTACGACGAGAGAGGACTTTACTTCTCAATTGCCTACTCAGCCCAAAGTAGCACTTGTTGGCAAGAGTGATTCTCCGTTGGATTTCAAGGCTGACATTATTATTGGTGTTAATGCTGGTTCCCAAATAAACGAAGTCGTCTACTTTTTCAAACTTGTAACTGTCAACAGTGACGTGGGTGCCAAGACGCGTATGCTCTGACTGTTTGTGTGCTGACAGGAGATACTTCGTTTTGTCCTCGTTCACCACCAGACCCATTCGCTTTGCTTCTCTATCCAATCCCGAGAAGGCAGAACAGACGTAGCCCTTGTTTTTACCGATAATATCGATGTCGTCGGCATACGCCAGCAATTGTACGCTCTTATAAAGTATTGTGCCTGAGCGGTTCAGTTCTGCGGCTCTTATTATCTTCTCCAACATAAGATTAAAGAAATCACACGAAAGGGGGTCCCCTTGTCTGAAACCTCGTTTGGTATCAAACGGCTCGGAGAGGTCCTTCCCTATTCTGACGGAGCTGGTGGTATTGCTCAACGTCATTTTACACAGCCGTATTAGTTTCGCGGGGATACCAAATTCAGACATCGCGGCATAAAGGCAACTTCTCTTCGTGCTGTCGAAAGCGGCTTTGAAATCGACAAATAGATGGTGTGTGTCGATCCTATTCTCGCGGGTCTTTTCCAAGATTTGGCGTATTGTGAATACCTGATCTATGGTGGATTTTCCAGGCCTAAAGCCACACTGATAAGGTCCAATCAGCTCGTTGACGGTGGGCTTCAGTCTTTCGCACAATACGCTCGATAAGACCTTGTAACCTATGCTTAGAAGGCTAATTCCGCGGTAGTTGGCGCGTATGGCGGGGTCGCCTTTCTTGTGGATTGGGCAGAGCACACTTAAATTCCAGTCGTCGGGCATGCGTTCATCTGACCATATTCTGCATACGAGCTGATGCATGCACCTCATCAGCTCCTCGCCGCCGTACTTGAATAGCTCGGCTGGCAGGCCGTCAGCTCCAGCAGCTTTGTTGTTTTTCAGCCGCGTAATCGCTATTCGTACCTCGTCATAGTCAGGCGGTGGGACAGCTACTCCATCATCATCGACTGGGGACTCGGGTTCGTCTTCCTCACTACTTTCAGCGCTGCTACCATTCAGTAGGTTATAAAAGTGTTCCCTCCACAATTTAAGTATATTCTGGACATCGGTCACTAGGTCGCCATTGTTGTTCTTACAGGAGTTCGCCCCGGTCTTGAAACCTTCCGTAAGTCGCCTAACCCTCTGGTAGAATTTTCGGGCGTTCTTCCTGTCGGCCAGCATCTCAAGCTCTTCGCACTCACGTATTTCGGCCTCTCTCTTCTTATTGCGGCAAATACGTCTCGCTTCCTTCTTCAGTTCCCTATAACGGTCCCACATGGCTCGCGTTGCGCCCGATCGCAGCGTGGCCCTGTAGGCGGCATCTTTTTTCTCTGCGGCTTCTTGACATTCCTCATCGTACCAGTTGTTCTTTCGGGCTCGCTGAAATCCAACTACTTCTTCGGCGGCGGTACTTAATGATCGGGAAATGTGGTTCCACTGCTCGCGTACGTCGGATTGTTGAAGAGTGCTCTCAGAGAGCAGGTGTGTGAGTCGAGTGGCGAATAAATTGGCCGTCTGTTGTGATTGCAGCTTTTCGACGTTAAGCTTTCCTTGCATTGTTGGGCGCACATTTTTTGCTGCACAGAGGCGGGTGCGTATCTTGGCTACAACAAGATAGTGGTCCGAGTCGATGTTTGGCCCTCGGAGTGTACGTACGTCCAAAACGCTTGAAGCATGCCTTCCGTCTATCACAACATGATCGATTTGGTTTCTCGTTTTTCGATCTGGAGACAGCCATGTAGCTTGGTGGATGTTCTTATGCTGGAACCTAGTACTACATATTACCATATTTTCGGGCGCGGCGAAGTCGATCAGCCTCAGTCCGTTATCGGACGTTTCGTCGTGGAGGCTGAATTTTTCGACAGTGGCGCCAAAGATCCCTTCCTTGCCTACCTTGGCATTAAAATCGCCAAGCACGATTTTGACATCGTGTCGGGGGCAGCGCTCATATGTACGCTCCAAGCGCTCATAGAAGAGATCCTTGGACGCCTCATCCTTCTCTTCCGTCGGGGCATGGGCGCAGATGAGCGAGATGTTGAAGAATCTAGCTTTGATGCGGATTGTGGCTAGACGTTCGTCCACCGGGGTGAACGCCAGTACTCGGCGACGGAGTCTCTCTCCTACCACGAATCCAACACCGAATTTGCGCTCCTTTACGTGGCAACTGTAGTAGACGTCGCAAGGCTTCACGCTTACTTTACCTTGCCCCGTCCATCGCATTTCTTGGATGGCGGTGATGTCAGCCTTTGTCTTCCCGAGGACATCTACCAGCCGGGCATAGGCACCTTCCCCATTAAGGGTCCGGATATTGCAGGTGCATACCCTTAAATCATAGTCCTTTATACGTTTGCCGTGGTCGTCATCAGAAAAAGGGGGTCTCATCCGAGGCTGTTTGTTTCTTTTCATTGGGCGGGGTTTTAACGTGGCGGGACCCAAACCCAGCGCACGCGAAGTTTTACGCCTTCTCACTTTAGCTCGCTCCCAAACGGGTGTTTGGTTGCTACCCAGAGGATACGTGGATATAAATATCCGGACGTTGTGAGCTGCGATTTGAACCGTACGCACAAGAATCGCTTCTGGCCACTCCCAGGTGAATGACAGTCAAAAGTTTTCCACTTCTGCGCACGGAACCATCCTCCATTCGGAGATCACCACATCTCCTCATCAGGCTTCTTTTTTTCTAGACTTCAACAGGGATCGAACCTGCGTAATCGGTGTTCAAAGTCAAAAGCGTTAACCACTGAGCTATGTACATCCCGTAAACTCTTGTTGCTAATGCATTTTCCTTATTCAACCAACTACTATCAAGTGCAGCTGATTTGCCGCTATTTAAACTCGACAGCGTGGTTGTTGTTGTCAATTCTGTACATCCATTTGCTTATTTGCTTTTTTGTATTGATGAGATGTGGTGATCTCCGAGATAGCTATAGCTTCTACCAAAGATGTAAATTCAGAGACTGAAAATAAAAGTTATTTTACAATTTTTGACATCAAAAAGGCATAGTAAAAAAATTGTGCTATGGCTTTTTCAAAGGTACCATTAGACTCAACTCACATTGTAGATTGTTATTCCTCAGTGGCTTTTGAAAATCTGACTTTTATCATTTTGGGCAAATAATACCGATTATATCTGCTTTTTATTTTTTTTAAGCAAAAATAAAATTTAAAGTTTGCCTTTTATTTTTTGAGCAGAAAATAATCGGTAAGTGTTGCCTTTTATTTTTTCAAGCAAAAATAAAAGTCAAAGTTACTAATCAAGTATTCCAGAGTTGTGTATACTCGAATTTAATAGTTTTAAAGCTCATATCTGGATTTTAATAACTCCCTAATACACAAAAGGTTAGATCAAATCAAAATAGGTATGTACTTGTATAAATACAATACATGAAGACATCTTTTGTTAACGGCATCAGATCTGCATAGATCATTCAAGGTTCCAAACTAAAGGGCTTGGCCTAGCAAGGTATGACCTTTTTGGAATGGGTTGCCCCTTTTGTAAAATTATAAAACCTGCACCGGTCGTTGTATTAGAAAAAAATAGGTTCCAATGAGAGTGCTGGGCCACTAGATGTGCAAGAAGGTTTCATTATTTTGCCACCTGCTTAAATAATCATAAGACTTACACCGTTCGCGCAATTTAAACAAATGAATTAAATAGCCATATAAACGGGCTTGGTCTATAGATCTGCAAGGAAGAACGTCTAATTTTTTTAAAAAGGGTTGCCACCTGTTACACATTTTTTTTCGTGCAGAGCATCAGATTTACACCTTTCTCTCGAGTTTCAAAATGAGGTGTCAAATGAAAGACGTGATTTGGTTTTTTAAAAGGGCACCGCCGAATTAAAAATGCATTGTTTAAAATATGATAGTAAAATATCACAATATGGGTTTGAGATTAAATTAATATGTTGGTGTTTTTAATAGAATTGCTACTTATTAAATACATTTATAACTCTGAATAGTAAGTAATGCATTAAGGGCATTCGATATTGCTATCAATCGAAAGCTAGTTAAGAGTTAACTAGATGACAACTCTCGAAAATTCGCATACATTTATACAAAGGCCATTTAACTAGCTGTCGTTTGATACCAATATCGAACGTTCTTAATACGTTACTTACTGTTCATAGCTATATATTTTTTAATAGGTGGCAACTCGTGAAAGCACGAACATATTAATTTCGTATAAAAACCCTTTCGCTTTATGCCCATATTGCCATACTTAACATTTCAAGCAATAGATTTGTAATTAGGTGGCAAACCTTAAAACGAATTAAACCCAAAGCACATCTCTAGGTGAATACCTTTCACTTGGCACCTCATTTTAAAATCGAGAGAACGGTGTAAATCTGGTGCTCTGCACAAAAAAAATAAAAATTTTTAATAGCTGGCAACCCCTTAAAAAAAATAATACGTTCTTCCTTGTAGATCTATAGACCAAGCCCGTTTATATGACATATTATATCATTCTTTAAAATTGCGCGAACGGTGTAAGTTTTGTGGGTTTTTAATCGGTTGGCAACCCTATTCAAAAAAAATTCAACTTTCATCATCATTTTTTTTTAATACAACGAGCGATGCAGGTTTTATAATTTTAAAAAAGGTGGCAACCCTTTTCAAAAATCTCATACCTTGTTGTACATTTAGAGGCCAAGCCCTTTAATTTGGAACCTGTTTTGAAAATCGAATAATCGGTGCAGATCTGATGCTGTTAACAAAAAATGCCTTCATGTATTGTATGTACTTATACATAGTAGTGGTATTCATCTAAACCGATAACTTTATCAAGCAGATAATCTTATAAGTTTACGCACTCCCCCAATAAACACCAAACAAATATTTCTCCCACCTTGTAGAAATTCATAGTTCTCAAGTTGATGTCCAACATCATTCTCCAACTCATCTCTAACCCACGCGCAGATACGTAAAAAGTGATAGAGATACGAATTTTTAATTATAATAATAATAATAATTTAATAATAAGAATTTTTAATTACCAAGTGAAAAACTAAAGCTATATAGAGGGGAAAACTACCAACGAAAAGTAAATATTCTTCAAAGTATCCTCAAATATTCTTGAAAGAAAATAAAACGCGAAGTGAATCAAGTGGCAAAATTACTGTCGGACTGTATACTGTGAAGTGAATTATTGTAATACGATATTGATTAACTACATAATACAAAAGGAGTAATAAAATGAAAAAATAAAACACTTAGGTCTCTTTTTATGCGGATTTGAATTTATGCGGTTTTTCAAACCATTATTTCGCAGTAGCGATTTTGCTTTTTTGAGAGTTTTTATTACTTTTTTCAGTGTGTACAAGACAATGCTTCTGATAAATAATTTGTCTTTGTATTCTTACATAATAATAATAATAATAGATTGGCGCTTACACACATGTTAGTGTTTGGCCGAGCTTCTCCTCCAATTTGTGGTGTGCGCCTTGATGTTGTCACACAAAGGGGAGGAACCTACAGTTTTACGCCGACTCCGAACGGCGATTGTATTTTTACGAGAAGCTGTTTTTCATGGCAGAAATACACTCGGAGGCCTGCCGAGGGGCGACCGCTGTTAAGAAAAAACATTTTTTCTAAATTTTTTGTTATATATTCTTACATAATTCGTGTATTTATTGTGGTATTTTTATTTATTTTTGGTTAAAATACAGATAAAATTTTATTTATTTCATTAATGTTCGGTTTTACATGGAATAATAAGTGTTGAAGTGAAGAAATAAATAGTTTTTTTGCTCAATAATGCCTCACTGGATTCTGTATGCGGTTTTTTAGAATTTTTTACATGGAGTATCTGAATTTATGCAGTTTTTGAAAATGATGGAACGCATCCCCTGTTTTTGTATGAAAGTAAAGAGCTTTTTTATGCGGATTTTTGAGGAACGTATGTACCGCATAAAAAGAGACCTAAGTGTATTTAAATTCATCCATATACGTCGTTTCAATCAAAAAGGTATAAGGTATTTTACTATTTCAATTTCTTTATTTCAATGATATGTTTGAGACCAATTGGAGAATTACATTAGAGTTCAAGTTGAGAACTAGCATTTTCTCAACTTGTGAAACAGTCCTTTTTTCATACAAAGGAAAATGCCCCTTTTGTTGAGAACGCTATGACTCTCCACTTGAGGTACTGTTGAGAAACAACGTTGGAGATTTGAGAAATACCTTAGTTCTCAACTTAACCTCAAGTTGACCTCAAACCTAAATGTTTATTGGGCTATTACATGAACGGCCCACGCCCTCTTTTCGTTTACACTTGCGACAATAGTCGTGTTTTCTTTGGTTATCGAGCTCAGTATCACTAACTTTATATTACTAGCACGAGGATAAAGAAATTATAGAAACTAACTGATTAAATGGGAAAAAATTATATTTACGAGATAATCAGCCTCATTGCGCAAGACGTAAATTAGGCTAAATTGTACGACCCGACAACATTGGCATTGCCTACTGTCGTGCTGAAATAAGTAAACGACGAAAATCGTCGAAAACTTCGCAGTGCTGCCAAGTTTTTCCGTTTTAATACACTAGTCGAGTGGAAATTTTAGGCAATGACGTGAAATTTTCGATACGATTCGACTCTCGAAAAACGACTTACATTCGATACGACTCTTGCAATGAGGGTGAATATCTATTTAAATAAATGCACATATAACATAAAGGCGATTTATTTGAAGCAATTTTAAAGAAGCAATGACAGAATATCTGTTTGTGTATGAATTCATTTGTCACTGCTACCACACTGTGCGGCCAAATTATCATTGAAACAAAACAAACAGAGCGGATAATAACACAGGTTTATAAAAAAAAGAGTGTAGGCATATTAAACCAAACCTATATATCCCTATGTTATTCGACATGCTGAATGCGAATCCGAGGTCCGTTAGCCTCCATCACGTCAGGTTCGTGACATTTGAAGGTCAAGTAGGGAAAAATTCATTGAATAAAACTGAAAATTCAATTGAATTTTACCTTGGGATAACCTTGGCATGACCTCCAGATGACCTTGAGGAATCAAGGGACCTCCATACTCGGTTTGAGTGACAACAAAAACAAATTTTTTTTTAATTTTTATTGAATAAATTGTATGTCCTATTTGACCTTGAAATGACCTCGAAGCTGACATTATGGAGGTTAACGGACCACGGATTCGGGTTCAGCGAATGTAAAACCTTATGTATATGAATTTTCAGGTTTATTCAATTAATTTTTCCCTACTTGACCTTCAACTGACCACGAACCTGACGTGGTGGAGACTAAAGGACTTCGGATTCACATTCAGCGTGTCGAATAACATAGGGATATATAGGTTTGGTTTAACATGCATAAGCTTTTTTGTTTGTAAACCTGTGTAATTGAACCAGATCTCTATCAGGATCATATCGTTGTTGTTGAATTTGCGTGCAAAATTTTTATGCGGATCCCGATTATTGCCCAAGAAAACATAGCTAGAGTTGCGACAGAGTTGCATTGGCTTCAGTTTATCAAGTTTATTCAGTGAAATCGCTGGCGAAATGTATCGGAAATGCGTAAACGAGTTTCCATGCAAATTTTGACAGTTCATTTATAAGGTTTACACAATTATAAGTTTATACGGTTTACAATGCATTAATAAGGGCTGATAATACCCTTAGTGCATACATATTTAGATTTGATCTAACCCTGGTATTTGTGTATTAGGGAGTTATTAGAATCCATATAGGAGCTTTAAACTATTAAATTCGAGTATACACATTATTTATTTTTGCCTGAAAAAANCAGGATCATATCGTTGTTGTTGAATTTGCGTGCAAAATTTTTATGCGGATCCCGATTATTGCCCAAGGAAACATAGCTAGAGTTGCGACAGAGTTGCATTGGCTTCAGTTTATCAAGTTTATTCAGTGAAATCGCTGGCGAAATGTATCGGAAATGCGTAAACGAGTTTCCATGCAAATTTTGACAGTTCATTTATAAGGTTTACACAATTATAAGTTTATACGGTTTACAATGCATTAATAAGGGCTGATAATACCCTTAGTGCATACATATTTAGATTTGATCTAACCCTGGTATTTGTGTATTAGGGAGTTATTAGAATCCATATAGGAGCTTTAAACTATTAAATTCGAGTATACACATTATTTATTTTTGCCTGAAAAAATAAAAGACAACAATAACCGATTATTTTTTGCTCAAGAAAATAAAAGGCAAATTTTAACTTTTATTTTTGCCTTAAAAAAATAAAAAGCAAAATTACCCGGTATTATTTGCTCAAAATAATAAAAGTAAAAAAATAACTTGAATTTTTTGCTTTTTATTATAAAATGCATAACCGGTACGGTCTCTGGTTTTTTTCACTAAAATTTTCATTAAAAACGGCCTCAAGCTCAATAAAATTGTTGAATGTAAATGTTATAAGGCCATAAATAACAAAAATAAATAACTTAAGGACGAGCACACCTAAAAAGTTAAACATTCTAAAAATAGAATTATTAGCAATAACAAACAAAGACAACAACCACATGATCAAGTTTAAATAGCATTGGAATAGCTGCGCTTGTTTGTAGTTGGCTTAACAAATGAAAAAGTGGAAAACAGCAACAACAGTTTACATGGCGAACTTAGGTCAGTGGCTGCTGGCTTTGGCGGCTGGGGTCGTTGGATCGAATCCCAGTTGAAGAAGTCTGATGAGGAGATGTGATGATCTCCGAAATAGCTGTAACTTATACCAAAAATGTAAATTGTGGTTTTTTCACTAAAATTATTAAAAACGGCCTCAAGCTCAATAAAATTGATAAATATTAGAAGAAAAAACGGAAAAATATTTATTTTCATAGAGAATTTTGATTTGTGTATGTGTGTTTTCTCGAGATATTTGGAACACTATCAAATCAATTTGTTTTTTGTTTTTGTGCTGTAAAGTATTTTAAAATGTATTAACGAAGCTCAAATTTCATTTATTGGTCGAAAGGGCTGAGCGAACGAATTTTCATTTGGTATTATGGCGCTCATTCGATGAAGAATAGCGCTATTGTGAATTTCGCTCGTTTAGGTTGTTCACAATAGTATATTTTTCACCGCTGAGAAGCTTTGTTTACAAATCGAGCAAACTAAATAGTGTGCTTATACATATTTATGTAAATTTGTTCTAATTAAAATGAAGTAAAAA
>NW_016158594.1:75877-76252 GCF_001687245.7 Rhagoletis zephyria
ATTTTTGACTGGTCATGTTTAAATGCGTTTGCACAGTTGAGGCTAATTTTGCGAGTAGAAGCGCGCCACATAGTTCAAGTCGTGGTAGACTTAGTGTTTTGAGAGGTGCCACTTTGGCTTTTGCTACTAACAAATGGCTTGAAATTGTGCTGTTAATTTGGGTGCGCACATATATAGTTGCGCAATATGCCTTTTCAGAGGCGTCGCAGAAGCCATGCAGTTCTACTTGGTATTCGGGGGAGTAATTTACCCATCTAGGGATTTGTATCTCTGCAATAGCGTGCAAGTTGTTAGCAAATTGGGACCATTTTACCAAGCGAAGTGGTTTCACTTGCTCGTCCCATTCGGTTCCGTCTAGCCATAATTCTTGTATCA
>NW_016158594.1:76277-121698 GCF_001687245.7 Rhagoletis zephyria
CGGGAATGGCCGAACTCATTTAGCCACTTAGTAAACTGGCCAGGAGTAGCAAATGTTTAAGAGAGTTTAAGTTTATTAGTCTTTCGAATATATTTTGATATAAAATATATTTAAGAAATTTGTCTACAGATTCATTAAAAAGTTCCGACCATCTAAAGAGGCGTTTGTGAGCCAAGTCTATTTAAAATATTTTAAAACTATCAACAGCGCTACGATTTTGTTCTCAGAGATCGTGCCAACAGAGTATTAGGATTTTCTTTCACAAGTAAAACCAGCCGTTCGAGCTTGTGTTTAGTATTCACGATGTTAGAACCGCATGAAATTAATAAAAATTGTTTAAAATTAGTGTCTAGCCGCCAAAATGTAAGAAAACATATACAAAATCATACATTTTTCACAATTTCCTAACACTTCGCTACACCATCGAAAGCAATATTCTGTTCGACAGAAAATTCGATACTCAAAGAAAATTTCGACACGCTTGCATAGCTCATAATACGAATTTAACTTTCGATCTTCGATAGCCAGCGAAGATTTAAAATCGAATGCAGCTCATAATAAGGGCCATTATTTATTTTTATTCATCGACCCTAATAATTTGAAACAAATCAAACACATGAAGTCCGAATCATGTCCATTTTGGTATGGAACGCCACATATACATATGGTATATATCTATGATATTTTTTTTAAATCGGTAAGATATATATAAGATTAAAGTGTGTATGAAATTACTAATGACAAAACCGCAAAGTACTCAACATTGCAGATGCCATATAAGCAAAACTGAATTATTACGAAATATAAATAAAGTGGAGCACGATGCGCCAGTTTGAATTTTCTCGTTTCAGTTCGGGAACATTATTAACTTATTTTTTAATAACAAAATGAAAAATCTTTTGTTGTAAAATTTATGTGCGTTTTGTAGGTTTCTGAGTTTGGCCCGAACAAAAAATTCACCCGAAAATTTTTCTTCTGCCCATAGTAAATACATGGAAACTACAAGTGAAAGTTGGGTGACGTGCAATAATGTCAATGGAATTAATGTGGCAATAATACGCAGGCCAAAAGACATTGACATTAATACACAATTGAAAAGTGAGTTAATGTCAGAAATGTTAAAAATCACTCAAGCTTTACGTTGACGTGTAAGCCACGGTGCACATTAGAGCGATACGATACGATTACGTGGGAATTGGTAGGAAGCGATGAAAACTGTGCACACTTGCACGACAGCGACACTGCTGCGACATAATATCGCTTGCGTCTCGGCCGTGCGACACGGTTTGTTACCACACCGCATATGGTATGGCGTGTCGTATCGCTCTAATGTGCACTGCGCACATGTCGATGTCGCTTTAATATCGTATCGCTCTAATGTGCACGGTAAAACACATCGGAAATAACGTCCATGGACACTATTTCCTATAGTCCATAGACGAAAGCGCAGTAAAATCCATGTACATTAGTTGCGTTCCTTATAGTCAGAAATAGTCCAAACTAGTCAGATTTAGTACAAAAAGCGTTTCTTAACTCAATGACAGCAGAAATGAGAGAGCAATACTCAGTGAGAGTGACTCTCTTCAGTCCGAAGTAGTCAGATTTAGTCAGAAGAATTTTTGCTGGCAAAATCTTGAAAAGTGTTGGGCCCCTATCTTCGACTGTGGTCGAAAGTGCTGATCTAACGAATTTTCATTTGGTATTATGGCGCTCATTCGATGAAGAATAGCGCTATTGTGAACTTCGCTCGTTTATGTTGTTCACAATAGTATATTTTTCACCGCTGAGAAGCTTTGTTTACAAATGGAGCAAACTAAATAGTGTGCTTATACATATTTATGTAAATTTGTGCAAATTAAAATGAAATAAAAAAGCAAGCAAGTTTATAAAAACGTGGTAAAAATTAGTACAAGGAAGTTCTGGGGTTCAACGATTCGTCAGAGGATGAGAGTTTAGTGAACTGACCAGGAGTAGTAAATGTTTAAGAGAGTTTAAGTGTAGTCTTTGCAATATATTTTGACATAAAATATATTTAATAAATTGGTCTTCAGATTTACTAAAAACTTCCGACTGTCTAAAGAGGCGTTTGTGAGCCAAATCTATTTAAAATATTTTAAAACTATCCACAGCTCTATGATTTGTTCTCAGAGATCGTGCCAACTGAGTATTGGGATTTTCTTTCACAAGTAAAACCAGCCTTTCGAGCTTGTGTTTTGTATTCACGACGTTAAAACTGCATGAAATTGATAAAAAAAAATTTTAAATTAGTGTCAAAAAGTAAGAAAACAAATGCAAAATCATACATTTTTCACAATTTTCTAACACTTCGCTACACCATCGAAAGCAAAATTCTGTTCGACAGAAAATTCGATACTCAACGAAAATTTCGACACGGTTGCATAGCTCATAATACGAATTTCACTTTCGATCTTCGATAACCAGCGAAGATCGAAAATCGAATGCAACTCATAATAAGGGCCTCAAACTCAACTGAATTTAAATTAACGGAAATTAAAGAATACACGAAAAGTGAGAATAATCTAAAAGAACTAAAAAGTGAATTGAAAATGGAAGGAGGCAAAAAATTGATTATATAGTGTTTATTGCGCTTGTGCTTGTGTGAATGTGTTTTGTGCATACATTTCTATTCTTATTTGATGTTAGTTTTGTTGCCATTCTTTGGACTACAAATTTGGTTTTTTGCGTTCCTTTACTTTTTCCTGTTATTCTCTTTTAGTAAGCGCATTTTGCTTACGCTCTCGCATTTTGACACTTTTCAGATTTTAGTCAGAAAAGATAAGGAATGGACCTATTATTGCTCTACCAAAAAAATATTGGCAAAATACACTTCTAACATACTACATACCATGAACACACATACAGTTTAAAAGTGCGCCGTTCGTCACAACTGTGATTTCAGCGAAAGGGTGGATGCTGTCAAATCGACAAAGAGAAGATTAGCGGTCCGCGAAAGGCACCACCTTTGTTTCGCTGCATCGTGGCGCCGATTGGTACCCCTCCTGACATTTTTGAAGGTTTTTTTTGTACTATAAACTAGAGAATTACCGTGCTACTTTTTATATGCACACCAGCTGTGCACTAGAGAAACATTACACAAAAAATTATCAAAGGTACAATAACGCCATAATGACTTCATTCCAACACTTTCACAGTGAGAAAAAAGACATTCGCATTAGTTTCGTATGCCTTGGGTGGCTGGTAGCGAGGGCATGAGGAGTTTGATTGTTGATCCTGGGAGCTGTGCAAGCTCTTTGGCTGATAGTTCAGACCCGTATTTACGCAAGCTGGGGGTCGTGTAGTCGGTTGATGCCGTAACGCTACGCGCACACTGCAGCCGGCATCGGCCGAATTGTGCTTGGCCGATATCGGCTATATGCGGGCGATATGAATAAACACTTGTGATTATATGAGCGCTCTCACACATAAACCGATAACCGAAACGACATTGGCCATTGACGCCCGTCAGTGACGATAAATTCAAACATGTTGGTTTTTCTCGTCCGATGTCAGGTGAAAAGTACAAAAATGGACTGCGAAAAATTAACTTATTGGGTGCAAAAGCAAAAAAAAAATACCTATAAAATCACGTTTAGAGTATGTCAATTAAAATTTATCAATTATATAATAAATCATTGTAATGAAAACTAGATTGGTGTGTACAAATACGGTCGGCAAATAATCTGGTTAAGTTTGCGCAACAGTTCGGATGGTCAAATTGTTCGGCCGAAATCGGTCGGCCTATCGGATGNATATAAAATCACGTTTAGAGTATGTCAATTAAAATTTATCAATTATATAATAAATTATTGTAATGAAAACTAGATTGGTGTGTACAAATACGGTCGGCAAATAATCTGGTTAAGTTTGCGCAACAGTTCGGATGGTCAAATTGTTCGGCCGAAATCGGTCGGCCTATCGGATGCAATGTGCGCCTAGCGTAAGGCCTGCGGCGAATTAAGTAGGAGTTTCTTCACTCACTCGCTCTAATTTCTGCCAAAAATGTTTTTGTTGCTAGCACTCATTTTAAGTTTTTTTTTAAATGTTCTATCTTTGAATTTACCCAAACATTTACTCAGAACTTTCACAACACTTTGCACTATCCACTAGGATTGCCAGACGTACTGATTTTGGGAGTAAACGTACTCCTTTTTATTGCAATTTACTCCCTTATACTACAAAAAAAAAATCTGGAGATGTTCTCCTTTTTTAGTTTTGTACTCCTTTTTCCAGCTATTCGTATTAACTGTCGCACAGGTTTTTTTGAAAAATAAAAAAGTAGTTTATCGTTAATTTTCCAGATTTAACTTAAATTTTATTAATTAGTTTTAAAATTTGAACCTTTATTATGGTTTACCAGCGGTAAACACTTTGAGAAAAGCGCAAGCGGCCCGCAAGTCTTCGTCGGTTACTTTATTATATATATATATATATATATATATCTTCTGTAACCATAGGCTAATTTCCTCTATTTAAGTTCTTTATACTGCCCCTTTTATCCAACATAAGGCCTCATACTCAGCAATCGACGCCGTGACATAGCCCCAAGTGGCGTAACACCAATTTTAAAATTTGGGATTATGTCACTCCATGTGTTGTGTAGTGACATAAACCCATTTTTTTTACTGGGTTATGTCACTATTTATATATGTAACGAGTGACATATTTCCAAACGAAAAGGCGATAAAATTCCAAATCCCTCATGTAATTTTGTAATTTACTAAATAGAATTCTACTTTTTGTGTTGAAGGAAAAGAGTGGCGGAAATATTTTTGCGCAGAAGAAAGTTGAACAGAAAATTTATTTTTCATTTCTTAAGCGTGTTTTATATGTTTTTTTTTTGTTTTTATTGAGAGCTGGAAAATATGCTTTAGGCTCAAAAGTGACTGTATCCCAATTAGGGTTATGACACCTTATAAGTGACATAACCCCAAGAAAAAAATTGGCTTTCTGTCACTGTATAAGGAGTGACATAATTCCAAATTTTTAAATTGTAGTTATGTCATGGTACCTCAGCAATCGAATGGACTTGGAACTGGTGACTAGGAGGCCATTCATTCGACCAACCCTATAGAGTTTTTTTTCTTTTTTTTTATTCAAAGTCTAAGAAAAAATACACCTGAAAAAGACATGTACTTATCTCCCAAAGTGGCAAATGCAAATAAGGATTTAAATTTTAAAACTAATTAATAGAATTAAAGTAACATTTTTACAAATTTAGCAATAAAATACTTTTTTCGCAAACTATAAAGGATCCTTTTATTTTTCAAAAAACCTGTGCGACAGTTATTATTTTAGGCCCTGTACTTTGCTATTCGTATTGTGCCGGAAACTACTTAGGGCCGTTTTCACCATCTTTGGTTAACACTAATCTCCAGTTAAACATCATTACCGACGTTGTCAACGCAATGTTATATGCATGGAGTCCGTAACGATGTTTAACTGGAGATTAGTGTTAACCAGAGATATTGAAAACGGCTCTTAGTAAGGAAAGTTAAGTGTGATAGAAAAAGGTGTAGGCATGTTCATAGACAGGTAGGTGCGGGGCGCTCGGGTATAAAAATCAGAAACTTATTAATTTAATTATAAGGCTTAAATAAATTAAAAAATGGCAGAGTCTGGAATTCTTTTGTGGAATTTAGCTATTTATTTTTAACATTTATTGTTGTTATAAGATATCTTTGTTTGTTTGTACCTAATTAATGAAAACGATCTCAAATATGTGATTATCCGGGAAGGGGATTTTATGGAAATTGCCTTTTTCTGCTAAAGAGAGTATATTCGATGAAGAATGTCCTTTTGCCTTTTCTACATTTAAAAAAGTGATTATAGCGAGGAAAAAGCCCTTATTCCTGATAATATAAAAGTTTCGAACGTTCCACATTTAAATTGGGCGCCACTTGTATCAAATCAAGTCGAGCGCACGCTTACTACATTTAAGGCTTTTTTTCGCGAATCTTATGAAAATGCTATCAGAAAACTTCAGAAAACTGGTTCAATTTTACTACAACTATAGAGATTAAAGGCTCGAAAGTAGAAAATAGTAAAAGATTCAAAGTAAACATTTTTCATATAATGAAACGAGTTCATTTCCTCACAGATTCATTTTTCTCTTTTTACTTATAATATAAGCATTTCTAAAAAAAAATGTATTTTTTATTATTTTTTGGTTTTTGGCTTTTTTAATGTCTTCTTTTGCGATTTCTGGTGCTCTTTCCAGCCTATTTCGCTATTTTATTTTGCCATTTTTAGGTCCTAAAAATTCGTACCCTCTTGATTATATATATATTTACTTTTTGGTAATTTGTAACAATAAATTGCACACAAAATTAAAAAAAATGCATTCCTTTTTTTATGTTTGTACTGTTTTTTTTTTCTATCGAAAAAACACGGTTTTTGGCGATATTTGAGGTTATATTATGAAAACATAATTTTTTTCTCATTTCTACTTAGGGCATCATTTAGTATTACTCTTCCCCTTTAAAATTCATTTTCGTTTGTTGCGATTAGATTTTTCTTTCTCGAGATATACCAGTTTTAATGTGCAGTACTTCGGTATTACGTCATAGCACGTGTAGAGGCTATTCAATCGTTATGAGCGAAAAAGTTTTGTGTATTGATTTATGTATGTATGTATACTTGTAAATATTGTTAATTTTTTTACCTTTATCAAATACAAGCTGTAAAGCTGATGCCACATAAAACTTTTGCTTCGCTTTACGTGACAGATTCGCTTTGACAGATATGATGAATTGTATGAAAATGCACAAAGCATGCCACATAGATCGTGAAGCTGCAGCGCGAAGCGAAAAGATGACCAATTCCCATCTTTTTGCGCGCTTTGACAGCCGGTTAAATATTTATTTTGTTTCGTCCAAATTCGAGTTTTCATGTAGAAACAAGAAACTTAATTGCATTGCTGATATTTTTGACCAAATATATAAAATCCATAGCAATTTTGACGAGTAAAAAAGCAGTACAAAATTGTTTTCGGGGCGTTCATTGTGGCATACCTTTTGCGTCTGTCGCTTTGCTGGCAAAGTTATAAATGTCACGCAGAGCTACAAACTTTTATCTGGCATCAGCTTTATGAAAAGGCATCCTTGGTTCAAAGAAATTGGTGCTTTTAGTGTGTTAAAACGCTTTTTTCCAAGTTTTTGGTGCTTTTTGAAAATCAAAAGTTGGCAACACTGTTTTAAATACTTGCATTTACATCATAAAACATTTGTCACGGGAAATGTTTACTTAGTTGTACAAGGATTNGATTTAAAATTCATTTTCGTTTGTTGCGATTAGATTTTTCTTTCTCGAGATATACCAGTTTTAATGTGCAGTACTTCGGTATTACGTCATAGCACGTGTAGAGGCTATTCAATCGTTATGAGCGAAAAAGTTTTGTGTATTGATTTATGTATGTATGTATACTTGTAAATATTGTTAATTTTTTTACCTTTATCAAATACAAGCTGTAAAGCTGATGCCACATAAAACTTTTGCTTCGCTTTACGTGACAGATTCGCTTTGACAGATATGATGAATTGTATGAAAATGCACAAAGCATGCCACATAGATCGTGAAGCTGCAGCGCGAAGCGAAAAGATGACCAATTCCCATCTTTTTGCGCGCTTTGACAGCCGGTTAAATATTTATTTTGTTTCGTCCAAATTCGAGTTTTCATGTAGAAACAAGAAACTTAATTGCATTGCTGATATTTTTGACCAAATATATAAAATCCATAGCAATTTTGACGAGTAAAAAAGCAGTACAAAATTGTTTTCGGGGCGTTCATTGTGGCATACCTTTTGCGTCTGTCGCTTTGCTGGCAAAGTTATAAATGTCACGCAGAGCTACAAACTTTTATCTGGCATCAGCTTTATGAAAAGGCATCCTTGGTTCAAAGAAATTGGTGCTTTTAGTGTGTTAAAACGCTTTTTTCCAAGTTTTTGGTGCTTTTTGAAAATCAAAAGTTGGCAACACTGTTTTAAATACTTGCATTTACATCATAAAACATTTGTCACGGGAAATGTTTACTTAGTTGTACAAGGATTTTGGGGTGGAGGGCGCGGGGCGTGGCCCCCAAAACCCCGCTAAACGAAATGGAGTAAATTTTCTTTTTATAATAAAGCGTGAACTCTTGTCTACAAGTGTGTGTAAAAGTTTTTTCATTTGAATCACGCGTTTGGGCACGGCAACCCAAAATCGTTGTACAAATAAATAAACCGTACCCTTGTTTACCGCATGTTTTTTATACACTGTCAATTTCCTTTTTATTACGCAGTTAAACACATAAATATACATACAAATTGGAAATTTTATATTTAAATTGTGATTCATTAGTACTGGTATCCAACTGGAGGTGGAGCTGGAAATCCTTGCGGTCTCCAGTTATGTTGCGGGACGCGGGAAGGAACTGGAGGAATGCCATTGGGAAAAGGTGGATGAGGTGCTGTTCCGTAATTAGCCATGCGTGGTGGCGGTGGAATACCAACTGGTGGTGGCAGGGGTGGCTGACCAGTAGAAAGTGGTGGAAGTGGAGGAGGGGGTATGGCAGCAGGAAAACCTGCTACTTGTGGAGGTGGAACTGGTGGGGGAGGCGGAAGCATGCTGTTTGATGATACAGGTGGAGGCGGTGGAGCCATAAGAGGTGGGGGTGGAATAATTTGTCCAGGAATAACGGCGACCATATTTGGTACAGGTGAATCTGCGAACAACTGATGGGGACGATCAGCATGTGATGAAGGGTTCTGCGCTGCTAATAAACGTTCGGCCGCTGATCCATGTCTTTCTCCTTTAGAATCTTTCTTAAATGCGTACGACACTGAAATCGGGCGATTGCAGAGGTATTGACCGTTCATAGCATCCATAGCTGCGTCAGAGGCTTCAAAACTAGCGAAATTAATAAACGCAAATCCCTTTGAATTACCAGTCTCTGGGTCACGCATAATTTTAGGAGTTTGTAAAATAACACCAAAAGCGGAAAAAGTATCGTAAAGTAGTTTTTCGTCTACCTCGGGATCCAAATTGCCAATGAAAATATTTGCGCCCACATCCAGATTTTTCTGGTGAGCAGAAGCTTTGTTTACTCGAATCGGCTTTCCATACAATTTAATCATGTTCATAATTTTGATAGCGTAATCTGCGTCATCCTCACTGAGAAATTCCACGAAACCATAACCTTGATGCATTTGTGTTACTCGATCCTTAGGCATGTGTACATTAACTGAAATTTAAAATAAATATGGCGGTTAATATATTTTTACTCCCTTTGTATTTTCGACATAAATTACAGTGAATTAAAATTGCAAAACCCATCAAAAAATCACATTTGTTTTTAATATTGCCTACTGATCATAACATAAAATCAATGTTTCAAATTACGGGTGATCAACAGTTCTTTTATTCTACTACAACACAACTTACGATTATTTTAGGTTTAAAGTTTAAATGTAAAACTTGACTTTTGAAGGCAAAATATGTATCACAGCACAGCCACAGCATGAATAACGCTCGTATCTATACTTTTTTTTCGCAAAATAAGCCTTTTTTATTCTAAAAATGCATACTTGTGGGTTTTTCTCAAAATACTGCATTCATACGAAAATATCCTTTGCTACGTAAATTTTTTAATGCACAGCAGTAATATAAACGACTGAGATTTCCATTACGGAACCAGTAGCTATATCATTCAAAGTATACGGAACTTTATTATAAAACTCGGTGGGGATATTAATGGAGGTATTCTTCAACTGAATTTATCACTTTCACAATGTTGCTGCAAATAGTGTTTAAGGAATTCGTTGTTATAATATCCCGACTACTATTACCAAATTTTATTTAAAACGCCACTTTTACTTATATTTATAGTAATATATATATATGTATGTATTAGAGTGGCCTTAATGAACCGATTTTTGAAAACCAAAGGTTTTCGCACGGAAAATTATGAGGTTGGGTATAAAAATAGGTATGAAATTATTTTCGAAGCTTTCAGATAACTCTTAGGAGTTCCGGGTTGGACCGAAAAGTGACGAAATTGAAGCCAGTTTTTATGAATTTTCATATTTTATAATTTTAAGATGGCGAAGTTTTATTGTGTGCCTTTTTATCGAAAATCGGTTTTATCAAATCGGTTAAAATAACGCAGCATCATAAAATTGCAAAGGCCTAAGAAGTACGGGAAAACACACATCACTAATTTCAACCAAGCGGCAGTCCTATAATCCGATGTTAATGAAAAGTGAAAAGCGCAACAAAGAGCGTGAACGGCATTTTTTTTACAAAAATTAAAGTGAACTANCGGTTTTATCAAATCGGTTAAAATAACGCAGCATCATAAAATTGCAAAGGCCTAAGAAGTACGGGAAAACACACATCACTAATTTCAACCAAGCGGCAGTCCTATAATCCGATGTTAATGAAAAGTGAAAAGCGCAACAAAGAGCGTGAACGGCATTTTTTTTACAAAAATTAAAGTGAACTAAGACAGAAATTTACAAAACAAAGTGAGTTTTAATCGGTAAAATGGCTTCAACATCGGCAAGCTCATCCAGGAAACAATTCCGATCCGATGACTACATTTTTTTTAGTTGGAAATGTGAAAGTGAACTGAAAGGCGCAAAGTTGCCGAGCATGAAACAAGTTCTGCAATTATTTTTTTACGAAACGCGAGTGGAATAAAATTCGGTGAAAGTCGGTGTAAAAAATACAATTGATGCTACCTTTGATTTTTATCAAAAAGCAAACATTAATACGATGACCGCAACCAACTGTGTGAAACAATTTTAATGCTACCACCTACTAGGATTTTTCTATACCGAAAAAAGTTATACCCTTATTTTTTATTTAGAAATCAAAAAATATTTAGAGACTGCTCAAAAACCTCCCAGTATGCCGTGTATTTTATATGGGGAAAAAAACAAATTTCATAGAAATGGTATAGAATTCTTGAAAATCAATATTTATCCATCGGAAAACTCTGTTTCTCTTTAGGAGATTCCCAATAATACCCAANCATGAAACAAGTTCTGCAATTATTTTTTTACGAAACGCGAGTGGAATAAAATTCGGTGAAAGTCGGTGTAAAAAATACAATTGATGCTACCTTTGATTTTTATCAAAAAGCAAACATTAATACGATGACCGCAACCAACTGTGTGAAACAATTTTAATGCTACCACCTACTAGGATTTTTCTATACCGAAAAAAGTTATACCCTTATTTTTTATTTAGAAATCAAAAAATATTTAGACTGCTCAAAAACCTCCCAGTATGCCATGTATTTTATATGGGGAAAAAAACAAATTTCATAGAAATGGTATAGAATCCTTGAAAATCAATATTTATCCATCGGAAAACTCTGTTTCTCTTTAGGAGATTCCCAATAATACCCAATTGTTTATTTAAGAATTTTTTAATGGTAATAGTTACCAGTTTTATAGGTCCTCCAAAGACCCTAGATATAAAATGCAATCGGGGACCAATAAAAAATCGTTAGTATTAAAAAATGGTTAAATAAACAATTGGATATTATTATTGGAAGTCTCCTGAGGAGAGGTAGAGTTCTTCGATCGAAAAATATTGATTTTCAAGAACCTCGAGCCGGCAAAACACTAAATTAAATGATTTTCAAGAACTCTATACCGTTTCTACGAAAATTTTTTTTTTTCAATATAAAATACCTGGAAAAAATTTAGCGCTTTTAGCACTCTCAAAATATTTTTTGATTTCAAAATAAAAAATAGGGGTACATATATATTTTTATTTAACAATCCTAGGTGGTGGCGGCATTGAAATTCTGACTTTACTTTATTTTGGACCACTCTAACGTACATACATATACATATATAACTCCTCATGAGCAAACGACCCTATAAACATTTTGGCGAACGTCGAAAATTACCTTCAATATCCAATATGCATATCGAACTGAGAACGAACTCAAACCAACCCTGCACTGAGGGGGAAAAAAATTAAGATCAAATAGAAACGTTATTTATCTTACTATAAACGTCAACGAAAGTACTGTATATTGGTAAATATTCAATTCAATTACGCGCATAGTAAAATGACCGCGTTCGTTCTGAAAAAGCATCCGTGAAGTGAATAATCAAGACAAAAACTAAACAAAAATATTTAACTTGCATGTTGCATTCGGTGGAATTCAAACCCTGACCATCTCTGGATATCAACAAATTATGGCATGCATCTTTGCGTACTCAGCTACACCCAGGCATGTAAATTTGATTTCAAATATTGAATATCCATCAACACCACAGCACGCGATTTGTACGGATAAACATGTACTATGTATTAATGTGTGTGTTGTCACCGCTCTCAGAGCGGCGCTCTGCATGCTTGGGGTGCGTATGTACACTCATATATATACTCAGATGTAAACAGTAAAATACGTGCGTAATAAATTTTGTATGAAAATATTATTTTAAAATTCGAACATTTTTAAACGATAGTCAAATATAAAGTATTCATTTTTACTATGCATTATTTCCCTCAGTGTGGTTTTCCAACGTTCAGAGTAAATTTGAAATACACTCGAAATGGGTTCGAAAAAAATTAAACCATAGCAAAAAGAGAGAAAGTGAAATCCAGCTCATTCTCAAAGGAAAATATAAGATAATCGCTCTCTCACAATAAAATTTCAATTCGATAATGGGCTGGATTTCGAATTCATAACGAAGGGAAAATACATTGCATAACGAAGGTGCCGTTTTGCTGGAGAATGGTTTAGTTCTTGAATCGAATACTAATATATTGCACATTCGTTATCGAAGGTAAGACTCGAAAAAAGATTGGTTTTCCAATCATTTTCGAATGCTAACCAAGCCCAATGTTTATTGGGGAAAAGTGGTTTTTTAAATTTTACTTTTTTTAAAGTGGAATAGTGTTGTGTTTTTTTAACCGATTTAATTCTTCAAAAGCTTGCTGGAAAGGTAAGTTTACGTACATTTTAAATAAAATATAATGTAGAATTTATAATATATACATAGTTAAAAAAAAGGAATGCAAAATCAAAGGAATTGGTGTAATTTCGAGATTTTTCGTCGAAAAAGCTCAACCCTGAACCCCTAGGAGCCACCTGAAAGCTTTTAAACCAATTACGTATTTATTTATATCCCCAACCTCACATTATTCTGTGCGAAAACTTTTGGATTCATGCATTTAAAATGTTTCATACAACATAAAGGCCACTCTAGTATGTATGTAATACTTCTATATTGATAGTACGTTGAAAGTACATCCGCCAACATTAGAGTGCAGATATATAATGTTAGAATGAGAAAACCAACCAGCCAATGTACCCAAAATGATGTTTGAAAACAATAAAAAATCAGGAGCGGTAACCGTCAATATTTTACAAAACTAAATTTTAATTTTTAAAGAAAAAAAAAATACAAAATGGTGTAGTTTGTAGAAGCAAAAAAGTAAGGAAAATTAAATCGTACTGCATGCGCCAGTATATTGTCCTACTTGAAAATGAGCCGTATCGAGGAAAAGGGCAGGCGCTACATGTCGACTAAGGCGCTGGAAAGGAAGACACGCAACCTCATAGTACCTATACATATGGTTACAAATTATCAAACATTATTTTATATGGAGAAAATGAGCGGCACCTTCAACAAAAAAAATTGCTAAAAATCAATGGTAATTCCTAGCTACCTCAAACTTGCACATTGTTATACTAAAATTGAATGGGCTAAAAAACTGCATACTCAACTTTTTTCTAGGGAGCGTAAATAAAAAGTGCAATATTTGAATGAAATTTTGCAGAATTTTCTTTAATTTTGCACAATGTTTGGAACTCTGATTTTTGGTTTTTTTTTGTTGTAGAATTTTTATAAAAAATTATTAAATTATTAAATTTTAAAATTTGATCGAAAATATTGAAACGTTTTGGGGTCAAATAAGCTTAAAGAAAAATGCTTTAAATGAACTATGTATAAAGAGCTGACNATAATAAAACGGCCAAAATCAAAAAACTAATTTTCCACGGATTTTACTTTAGTTGTATTAATTAGTTTTTAAATTTTAATCCTTATTTAAAGCGGTTATTTTATTTAAAAGTTGTCCTTCACTAATTGCGCCTTTGAGGCAAATTTTTAACATGTCTCTATCTACCGGAGTTTTCCTCGATGACTGGAAATGGACTTTTATTACGCCAATTCTTAAAAGTGGTAATAAAAATTTTATTGAGAATTATAGACCGATTTCTGAGCTTACCACTGTCTCAAAACTGTTTGAGTCCATAGTTAANGCGTGGCGACGAGGACAATTATAAATACGGCTACCAACTTCATCCGCAGAGTACTCACCATAAGTGATAAGATGTACCACAAGAAAAATATTGACATTATCAAAGAAATCCTGGAGAAAAACGAATTTCCTCATGGCTTGATTAACAAACTCANTTATTGAGAATTATAGACCGATTTCTGAGCTTACCACTGTCTCAAAACTGTTTGAGTCCATAGTTAAAGACAAAATGTACTTTGCTGTTAAACATTTATTATGTCNGGAAAAATCAAATGAGAAGAAAATGTATACATCGGCAACATATGTTCCACGATTATCAGAGAGGATTAAGCACTCTAAAATGTTTGACAGAGAGAAATTTCACATAGCGTTCACGTATGATAATACTTTAAAACAAATATACACCAACACCAAAGACAAAGTTCCTAAAAATGAGAAATCTGACGTAATCTACAGAATACCATGCAATGGTGACGGGTCCCACGTATGCGATATGGTATATGTGGGGACAACCAAATCTAAATTGAAGACAAGGATTTCCGCTCATAAATCTAACATAAAATTAAGGAATAACTCTATGGACAATAAGACAGCCTTAACATCTCACTGCCAAAATATGGGACATTATCCCGATTTAGACAATAGCCGAGTTTTATTTGTCCAGAAATTTAAGCTATTAGCTTATTTTGTATGGAAGACTTACCCAACATAATTATATTGGCTTATGAAAAGCTATCTTGGCTTGTATATTGAACAAGAGGCATTGCCATTCAGCATCAGAAATTTTCTCCTTCAGCCAATCAGAAAGAGGCAAAAACTTACTTTGGCACTATTTGCAGTAAAACAACTGTCAAAATTAGGCTAACATAGGAAATAGCTAGGAATAAGCTAATTTCGTTTTATTTGACCAAGATTTAGCTATTTGCTTGTGATGGTTGAATAAAACATGCCTAATGTAGCAATCTTACAGAAAGAGAAAAATTACAATAAACGTTATACTCTAGAGATGCTACACATCATGAACACCCCTAATAATAGAAGGATGAATTTAAAACGGACACAGACAATTGCGCTCATGTCTATCGCAATTTAATTCTCACGCACAAAAACCAATAACGTAGGTGTCACGTGTTTATGTGTTCATGTTATTGTTCGTCGGTCCGCCACCAGTACTTCGTCCGACAATAACAATGCTATGCCGTGCTTTTCTACATACAGATTCTCTCCGTCCTACTGTCCACCACTTTATGTATTGTTGTTTGTATATTTTTTGTTTACATTTACGGTATTTCGACTTGCCTAAATTCTCTTGTTTATGTTTAAGTGTTCTTTGAGCTTGTTTGTTAATATTTTTCTGCACATAGAATTAGTCGATTGGAAAAACACAATAATGTAAGTTGCGTTTTTGATGTAAGTTTTTTGTAATTTTACGTAAATATGTATGCATTTGGTGTTTTTCAGTCCTGAAGATGCCTTCAGATTGAAGGCGAAATATCGACAGCAATAAGTGTAATAAATAAAACTACCAAAATCTATGTTTTATTTAATAACCGGCCTGGAGCTCAAAATTAACGAATTATAATAAAACGGCCAAAATCAAAAAACTAATTTTCCACGGATTTTACTTTAGTTGTATTAATTAGTTTTTAAATTTGAATCCTTATTTAAAGCGGTTATTTTATTTAAAAGTTGTCCTTCACTAATTGCGCCTTTGAGGCAAATTTTTAACATGTCTCTATCTACCGGAGTTTTCCTCGATGACTGGAAATGGACTTTTATTACGCCAATTCTTAAAAGTGGTAATAAAAATTTTATTGAGAATTATAGACCGATTTCTGAGCTTACCACTGTCTCAAAACTGTTTGAGTCCATAGTTAAAGACAAAATGTACTTTGCTGTTAAACATTTATTATGTCCCAACCAACATGGGTTCGGGCCAGGTAGATCTACGTTAACCAATTTAGCTGCCTTTACGGAGGACTGTTTGGAAACCTTTCAAAAGGGATTCCAAATTGACGCTATATATACCGATTTCTCTAAGGCTTTTGACAGGGTGTCTCATCGAATATTGTTAGCTAAACTTGAAAGTCTGGGTTTTCATTCTGAGTTTCTGAAGTGGATCACATCCTATCTGCATAATAGACGCTGTGTTGTTCGTTTTGATAATGTATCGTCTTATTCTTTTGTCTCCTCCTCTGGTGTTCCCCAGGGTAGTGTCTTAGGTCCTTTGTTATTTTTCCTCTTTATTAATGATATATCTTCCTGTTTCTCAAAGTGTAACTTTCTTCTATATGCGGATGACCTGAAGATATATTATGAAATTAAAAATCTAGAAGACTCATTGATTCTCCAGGGTGAGCTTGATAATTTGTACAGTTGGTGTGCGCGTAATCGTTTGTTCCTCAATATTTGTAAATGTCAATATACCTCTTTTGCAAAAGTGATTAGTATTGTTCCTACNGTAATCGTTTGTTCCTCAATATTTTTAAATGTCATCATACCTCTTTTGCAAAAGTGATTAGTATTGTTCCTACCTCTTACTGTTTTTCGAATGTCCCGCTGAAATCAATTACTGACTTTAAAGACTTGGGTGTTTATTTTGACTCCAAGCTCACGTTCACCACCCACATAAACCTTATTGTTTCTAAATCGTTCGCGATTCGGCCTTTATTCGTCGGAACTGCTCTTCATTTTCCGATCCTTATACTCTCAAACTGTTGTACTCGTCTTTAGTTCGGTCGAGGTTGGAATACGCGGTATTTGTTTGGAGACCTTTTCATACAGTTCATGTGAACAGATTGGAGTCTGTTCAGAGGGCTTCTATACGCTTTGCTTTGCGTCCGATGAAATTTGTAGACCCTATTCCGTCCTATCGTTCTCGTTTTTTATTGATAAATCTCATGTCCTTAGAGTCCAGGCGTACTCTGTTATCGATGTGCTTTGTCTTTGATTTAATTGCAGGCACTATAGATTGCTCGCACCTCCTTATGAAAATTCGTTTTAATGTTCCCTCACGTATTCTTCGTTGTAATGAATTGTTTTTTGTGGGCGTTGTTAAAACTGTTTATGGGATGAATGCTCCTTTAAGGAGGACTCTATCCTAATTTATAGCTTATTCTTCTTCTCTAGACTTCGATTTTTCTTATTTAAAATTTTATTTTTAAGAATTTACTCATAAGGCCCTTGCCATAAGGGTTTCCCTTATTCTATGTATATATTTGTCATATAGTCTGTAAGCATCTTGTTTGTTGATTAAATTAAATAAATAAATAAATTTGCCAGCAGTGTAAACTTTGAGAGAAAAGTTCATTTGGCACGCAGGTCTTCGTCCGTTAATTTATTCCATATCTTCTGTAACCATAGGCTAATTGTTTCCATTTTGAGTCCCCTATACTCCCCCTTCTGTCCAACATAAGGCCTCATACTCAAAAATCGAATAGACTCGGAAGTGGTGCCTAGGACGGCCATTCATTCGACCAAACCTATACAGTTTTTAACCGACTTCCAAAAAAGGAGGAGGTTATCAGTTCGTCGGAATCTTTTTTTTTTTTTTTTTATGTATGTTACCGCATAACTTTGGACCACGTCAACCGATTCCGATAATTTTTGCAACGGAAAGGTAGTGTCTCAGAGGTGGTCCCATACTAATTTGGTTTAGATCCGATCATTGGATCATGAAATATATATGGCTATATATATATTTTTTTTAAGTCGGTTTTTTTTTGCTAAAAATTACTTGTTTTGTCTCTTTTTATACAAAGCCTAAGAAAAACTACACCTGAAAAAGACTTGCGTGCCAAATGATTTTTTCTCTCAATGTTTACACTGCTCACAAATGTAAATAAGGATTAAAATTTAAAAACTAATTAATACAACTAAAGTAAAATCTGTGGAAAATTAACAATAAAATACTTTTTTCGCAAAATCTATAAAGGACCCTTTTATTTCTCAAAAAAAACCTGGGTAACAGTTATTCGTCGCCACGCTGTACTAGCCTCACAAATAGCTCTGCAGCTGCAGGGCGTATATTTTCAGATTTGAAATAGATTCCATATGAAAGAGAAATAGAATTTCATTACAAACTGATGAGAATATGATGGGGCGTATTTATAGTAAAAATCAAGTCGACACTGAAGGCAATCTCACCTTTTGGCATAATTTCCAATGAGTTTAACGTGGAATGTATCACATAATTTGATAATTAACGTAAATGATCGACAGCTAATAGTTTTAAGTATGAACATATATTTGAATTAAAGTTTCTATAAAATCTATACATAATGGACCGTATGCATAAATACTAAGCATTTGCTTTTTCTCAAAATTTCATGCCTTTCACTTAAATTTATTCGAACAAATCGAGTAAAAGGTCTGAAATTTTAAGAAAAAGCATTTGCTTAGGTTTTATGCATACGGGCCAATATGTTTGTTCGTCCCTATACAAGATAAAAAACAATAATCTCTTTTTTGATAGATTGTCACAATATGTAAAATATTTTTCTTAATGTACATGCATATCGATGTCCTGTGCAATATGGACACAATTCAAAATTCAAAAAACAAAACCTGTTACTATTGTTAAGTGGCTCTTATCTCAAATCCTTGTCTAATCCATTTCCATCCCTTACTAAACTAAGCAGTAAGGACTGCTAAAGTAAGTACAACAGATTAGACAACAACAACAAGATTCGACAAGGAATATAGACATGAGCCACTTAACAGTAGTAACAGTTTTAATTTTTTGAATTTTGAATTGTGTCGTTATTGCACAGGACCATCGATATGTATGTGTATGAATGCGAATTACATGATTTTTGAGTTATTGACAATAATAAAAAGCAAAGGTATGAGACCAAATAGCATTGTTTTAAGTCTTTTCTGACTTGATACTTTCAGATTTAAATACAAATTTTGTGATACATTTGGTCTATTTTACAAGCTTTTATTTTGTTTCTTTTACGATACATTTTTTCATGACGTCGCGGCAACACTGATTATGAGTTGCATTCGATCTTCGACTGTGGTCGAACGTGCTGATCGAATGAATTTTCATTTGGCATTATGACGCTCATTCGATGAAGAATAGCGCTACTGTGAATTTCGCTCATTGCGGTTGTTCACAATATTATATATTTGACCGCTGAGAAGCTTTGTTTACAAATTGAACAAACTAGTGTGCTTATATGTATGTAAATTTGTGCAAATTAAAATTAAGTAAAAAAGAAAGCGAGTTTATAAAAACTTGGTGAAAATTAGAACCATGGAGTTATGGTTCGACAATTCATCAGAGGATGAGAGCTTAGTGGAAATGGCCTGGAGTAGAAAACGTTTAAGAGAGTGTAGCCTTTCGAATATATTTTGACATAAAATATATTTAGATTTATTAAACACTTCCAACTGTCTAATATTTTAAAACTATCAACAGTTTGTAAGCTTAGTATGTGTAAACACAAAATTTGTGTAAGTTCACAATAGAAATAATTCAGCCTTTAGAACTAGAAAATGCAACCATTAGGGCTGGGTAACGGCGCAAGTTTTTTGGCGCTGACACCCTAACTCCAGCGCCACTGTCGGAGTCAGCACAGTGTGTTGGCACAATTGCGCCTCTTCAGGCTAAAGCTCATTTCCTTTATTGCTGCACGCTGCACTAAAGTGAATTAATACAAGGTGATATCGGTTGAGAAAAAACTTAAATATACCCAAGTTCAAAACCCAAAAATACAACAAACCCATCATTTTCACATTCAGAAGGACCGCGACGAATTCTCGCAACACCACGTTGTATAAATTCGCCTTTTGCTGCACATTTTACAAGATACACTTCTATTTCGGGTGTTCTTCGCTGGTTCTTTGCGACACCCGGTTTTGTCAGTGTGCCGGTGTTAAACTAATAATAATAATAATAGATTGGCGCTTACACATATGTGAGTGTTTGGCCGAGCTTCTCCTCCGACTTGTGGCGTGCGCCTTGATGTTGTCACACAAAGCGGAGGGACCTACAGGTTTACGCCGACTCCGAACGGCGATTGTATTTTAATGAGCTGTTTTTCATGGCATAAATACACTCGGAGGTTTGCCATTGCCTGCCGAGGGACGACCGCTGTTAAGAAAAAACCTTTTTCTATATTTTTTGGGATGTTGCTTTGACCAGGGCTTGAACCCAGGTGCTGACAAGTGAAACGCGCACTGCTTACCCCTACACCACAGCGGCCGACGAGCGGTGTTAAACTAAGGTGAATTAATACAAGGTGGTATCGTTTGGGCAAAAACAACTCAAGTATACCCAAGTTCAAAACCCAAAAATACAACAAACACATAATTTTCACATTCAGAAGGACCGCGGCTAGTTTTAGCAACACCACCTTGTAAAAATTCCCCTTGTGCTGGACATTTTACAAGTGACACTTCTTTTGTGCGTTCTTTGCTGGTTCTTTGCGCCGCCCGGTGTTGTGAGTGTTCCTGTGTTCCTGGCGCCATTGCGTCACTGAGTTGTGAAAATCGGTATCGGCGCCAGTAACTCAACTCTCGGTATCAGCGCAATGGCACGGCGCCGCACTGTGTTACCCACGGCTAGCAACCATGTAACTGTAGAAATAGGATACAATGATGACGCTTAAAATAAAGACGGTATTATTATCAAGAAAACCGAGTGATTGGGATGTGTTTTTAGCTTCAGGTTGGTTTAACCCAAATAAAATTAAAAATATTAAAAAAAACTTTAAATTCTAAATAAAGTGAGTTCACCAACGGACAAGCAGTCTCATCGTAGCATTAAGGGATCTTCGAATTGAGTTCCCACCGACGGCTACGATGACGCAGCTGAAGCGGCTGTATACAGCGTGGCGACGAATAACTGTTACCCAGATTTTTTTGAGAAATAAAAGGGTCCTTTATAGATTTTGCGAAAAAAGTATTTTATTGTTAATTTTCCACAGATTTTACTTCAGTTGTATTAACTCGTTTTTAAATTTTAACCCTTATTTACATTTGCCAGCAGTGTAAACTTTGAGAGAAAAGTTCATTTGGCACGCATGCCTTCGTCGGTTAATTTAATCCATATCTTCTGTAACCATAAGGTAATTTTCTTCATTTTTAGTCCCTTATACTCCCCCTTTTGTCCAACATAAGGCCTCAAAAATCGAATAGACTCGGAATTGGTGACTAGGACGGCCATTCATTCGGCCAGCCTTATACAGTTTTTTCTTTTTTTGTATTTTTTTTATACAAAGCCTAAGAAAAAATACACCTGAAAAAGACTTGCGTGCCAAATGAACTTTTCTCTCAAAGTTTAAACTGCTGGTAAATGTAAATAAGGATTAAAATTTAATAACTAATTAATACAACTAAAGTAAAATCTGTGGAAAATTAAAAATAAAATACTTTTTTCGCTAAATCTATAAAGGACCCTTTAATTTTTCAAAAAAACTGGGCTAACAGTTATTCGTCGCCACGCTGTAATAGTTCGCGACGCACTGAATATTTCTTAGGATTTGAAGAGGTCATCGGGGAGGTCCCAAGAGACATTGACTTTGCGAACCAAGCAGGGAAATATACGGTGGTCGGTTGTCATTTCGGTGTTTCACCTGGACAGAGCACCTCTTCCGTCAATATGGAAAAGCAGGACGGCGTCATTATAGTTGATAACGCTACTCCTTATAGCGTTCATGATGCTGTCACTGTCGAAGGTGCCGTAACTGCCGTTCCACAAGAGGACGCCACCATTAAAAATTCGAGCTCTGCCGACGCCGACGTTGCGACTATCTCATCGTTATTGCCGAGAATGCCGCCTTTTTAAATTACCGTTATGCCGCTGACGCTTCATTGGCGCAAAATTCCCGAAACCTTATTGCCGAAGCAAGTGGTGAACCTTGTGCTACTGCACTTGACGAGGAGATTAGGGAACTAAAACGGAAAGAAGAAATTCTTGAGTTAAAGCGGCAAATCAGGGAGCTTGAGAGTATTACGCCATCAGCCCCTGTAAGCGTAAATCGGCGACAAATGGATTACAGGGATATTGAGTATGCTATTCCGAAATATAGTGGCGACGATATAGCTCACTCAGTGACCGATTTTTAGAGTCCGATCGATTCCATTTTTTTTCAGGTTCCATTGCCGATGCCGATTAATCGGCTTATGTGAAAAGAATCGGCCGATGCCGATCCCTTAAAAAATTACAAATAAATGTATTAATTCATAAAATCAGTTAATTTAACGGAGTTAACAAAACAAAAGAAAACAAATAATTGAATTAATTGGCTTGATATGCAACATTACATACACATGTATGTACATTAGGGTGGTGCAAAAACAGTAAAGTCGGAATTGTAATGCTCTCACCCCTAGGATTGTTCGATATCGAAAAAAGTATACCCCTATTTTTTCATTTTGAAATCAAAAAATATTTAGAGGTCGGTCAAAACGCTCAAAGTTTTCCATGTATTTTTATATGGGAAAAAATAATTTTTTCGTAGAAATGGTATAGAATTCTTGAAAGTCAATATTTTTCGATCGGAAAACTCTGGTTCTCTTCAGGAGACTTTCAATAATAACACCCAATTGTCTATATAACCATTTTTTAATACTAACGATTTTTTATTGGTCGCCCCATTGCATTTTTCCGGGTTTTTGTGACGGGCCCATTTACCATTTTACCTGTAATTTTCCCCTTTTAAGTGCTCTTTTAAAATTCCTTAAAATATTTACATATTTTGAAATTCAGTGGCAGCGTTACACTTCTTCGGCAAAAAAATTATAAAAGATCAACCGAAATAGCTATCACTTCTACCATTTTTTCAAAAAATAAAAATTATTGTTGCCTGTCCACAATAGTNCGGGTTTTTGTGACGGGCCCATTTACCATTTTACCTGTAATTTTCCCCTTTTAAGTGCTCTTTTAAAATTCCTTAAAATATTTACATATTTTGAAATTCAGTGGCAGCGTTACACTTCTTCGGCAAAAAAATTATAAAAGATCAACCGAAATAGCTATCACTTCTACCATTTTTTCAAAAAATAAAAATTATTGTTGCCTGTCCACAATAGTTTTTCATATAAAAACGGCCTCGAGCTCAATAAAAATTGTTGAATAAAAAATCAACGGTAATTTTTAGCCACTTGAAACTTGTACATTATTACACTGTATCCTCAAAAAACACTTCTGAGAAAAAACGTTTTAAATTTTTTTGAATTTTTTTCTTTAAGTGTTCTATTAAATTTTAAGCTTAGGTTTATATAGTATTTATTAATGAATGAACTGTATTTTAATTGAAAAATCTTAAATAATGCTATGGTCTTGCTTTTAAACTACACTACTACTTCATTAAATGTNCATACATTTGTATGTGTAAAATATATGTACATATATCACATTTATCTACATTACATAAAATTTCATTTCGTTTTGTACGCAAATACACTCTTTTGCACTCAATGCATAAGAACTCATATGAGACATTATTTTTCATATCGGAAACCAAATTTGGTGTCACACTTTCGATTGGCTTCAACTTTTTTTATGGGTTCTATACATGAAATAAGGTAGCACGTGTTCGAGGAATTTGTTTATTTTTTTCTTCGGAGATATGATCTATCAAAGTTTGCATTTTTTCGTGATTCAGACTTATCATGTACTTCTTCAAATGTGTTCTGCTCATCGTAGAGACTTCATCTTAACGTCGTTTTGAAGCTAAAGAAACGGGCTTAACATTTCTATATATAAGATGGTCAAGGTTATCCTAAAGCTAACTTAAGACTGGTTTTCACTATGTCATATTTTGACAGCACAATTTGGCGGCATATTTTGACACAACTTTATCTCCTTTATCCATACCTTTACCGATGATATTATGGGTCAAAAACAGACAGATAGCCGATAAACCGCCACTGAATTTGACATAGTGAAAATCAGCCTTTAGCTATTAACAGTTGAAGTTTTGAAGTTGATTTGCATAGTGAAGGCCAGTAAATTAGGGATTTAAAATTTTACCATTGTATTCCCGTACCCGTTAACGAGCATCGTAGACTGAAAAAGATCATCTGCTCATCAGCCTTGATTACTTCCGAAAATTCTTTTTTAAAATCGGTAGAGTCCGACCGGTTATTCGGCATCGGCATCGGCTAGTATCGGCACAAAATTGAGCATCGGCATCGGCCTTTTTTCGCCGATTCTTTGCCGATTATTTGGATTTTTTTACACATGTTCAGGTGAAGCGACAGACAACAGCCAACATCAAAAAACATTTGCAGACAGCTCACAAAAATGAATTTTTTTGGTTGAAGCTGTTGTTTTTACCATACAAAAGTATGTTCGACAATTTTCTTTTATATGGAGGACACTGCCAGCAAAAAAAAATTGCTATAATTTACGAGATTTCATAGCACTTTGAAACTTGCACTTCATTATACTAGAAATAAATGGCCTACAAAACTGCATGCCGAAATTCTGAAAGTTTGAAATTTTGGTGAAAATAAGCAACATTTTTCTAATTTTTGTACAAAGTTTAAAATCTGAATTTGTATGGTGATTGTTGTATACCAGCGAGACTTTTAAAAATAATTAATAAACATTAAATAAACAAAAAACAAATGCCAAATGCCAAAACCGGTCAAAATATCGCAATTCTTGTTTGTGGACCACTATATGTACGTACTAGGAATGTTAATCCCGGGATACCGGGGCCCCGACCTTTTTAGGTAACGAAAATCCCGGAATCTTGGCAAACAATCCCCGGATTTTCGGGATTTGTGATTTGCACTGATGGCAAAAATAGAAACAACTTTTCTTGACCAGTATTGGCTATATTTCTTTCTTTTATTTAATAATTAATATTTGTTTATAAATGTCTGGCTCATTCACATATAACACCGTGCGATAGTAAATTATACACACAAAAATCAATATGAATAACTCAGTGAGAGGGGAGACCAGTATGTTTGCATCTATGTATTTATATAAAAAAAAATATTTATTGGTTCAAAAAATGGTGGGTAGGCACTGTGGCCANGTTTATAAATGTCTGGCTCATTCACATATAACACCGTGCGATAGTAAATTATACACACAAAAATCAATATATTCGCGAAACCATGGGCCAAATATAATAAAATTGCATTTTTAGTTTTTCACTCTGACGTCAGTAATTCAATAAAAATTCAGTGAAATGTGCTTAGAGAAGAAGTATAGGTATCAAATTAAAGAGGAAATTCTGTAAAATTTAAACAGATTAGATTTTTTGGTGCATATGTAAGTATTGAAAATGTCCTTTTGAAATGTTATCCTTGAATTAAGGACTTATATAAACTCGATAACATCCTCGAATTTCGTTTTTCCAACTTTATTAGCTTAAAAAATTACCTATTCGTCTTTGTGAATCCAAAAAATTTTATTTTTTTTTAATTCTAAAGAAATTTCCTCTTTCATTTTGGTACCCATATTTTACTTCTACGTTGTATTGAATTTTTTAAGTAATTTTTAGAATTAATCATATCTTGAAAATTACAAAGTCCACTTACAAACGCCACTTTAAATAAAAAAGTAGGTTTCAAACCCGTTTATTTATTATTTATTTTATGGTAGGAGAGATAGAAGCAACTTCTTCGATTTAAGTTGTTGAAAAGTAACGAATATCTAAATCCCGGGACTAATCCCGGGATCCGGGGATTGTGATAACGACATCCCGAAAATCCTGCGATTGTAAATGTCGATACTAGGGCATTCAATCCCGAAGCATTTTAAAAATCCCGGGATTTCGGGATGTAAAAATTCGAATCCCTGGATCCTGAGATTTTTCGGGATTTCGACTTCATCACAACTTTTTGCATTTTACAGTAGGTTCGCCGTTTTCAAACCACACAGATTCATTGGCACCACATTTGGTCTAGGGGAGCATAATGCCCCTTAGTAAAAGAGTATGTGAGTAGTCCACTTGCAAAGTGCGTTATGTAAAATTTATTCGATTTCTAGTTTTTGGTGAATTACGTACCAGTATTTAAAGTAGCTTCATGTCCACTAAGAACACAGTACAAAATCTCTTCTTCCAGAAGTCGCTATCATACTTATTTATAAACTTTCAAAAGTATCCATCTTCTGATGAACTTAGAAAACTGCTTTAGGTCGTATAGAATGTTAATGTTATCTTATGTCATGTTATGTTATGTTATAATTTTATAAGGCTCTTATTTATCCAAATTTCCAGGCAATAATAAAAAAGATTCAATTTAAATGTTACATGTTGTCGTAGTCGTTTTTCAAATTTATGGCTTTCTATTATAAAATCACATAACGCGTTTGCAAGTGGACTACTCATGTAATTTGATGTTTAAATATTTTTACTCTAAAATATCTATATTACTTGCATATTTGCAGAAATCCTTTTCAAAAAAAAGGCCAACAAAGTAAAATGCAGAACAACTCTGCAACCTAGACCATCTTATATATTGAAATGTTAAGCCCGTTTCTTTAGCTTTAAAACGACGTTAAGATGAAGTCTCTACGATGAGCAGAACCCGAGATATAACGATTTGAAGAAGTACATGATGAGTCTGAATCACTAAAAAATGCAAACTTTGACAGATCATATCTCCGAAGAAAAGAAAGAAACAAATTCCTCGAACACGTGCTACCTTATTTCATGTATAGAACCCATAAAAAAAGTTGAAGCCAATCGAAAGTGTGCCACCAATCACGAAAAAATGCAAACTTTGACAGATATCTCCGAAGAAAAAAAATATAAAAAAATCCTCGAACACGTGAGCTTATTTCATGTATAGAACCCATAAAAAAAATTTTAAGAGAATCGGAGACATGCAATAATTTTTTTACGAAATCCGTCCGACTTAAAAAAGAATGGCTCATATGCTAAGTATGTATGTACTAGGATATTCAATCCCAGATTCCCGGGATTCCGGGATCCCGGACACTTTTCCATGTCCCGAAATCCCGGCATTATAGCTCCGGGATCCCGAGATTTTTACTGATTCATTTACAGAATGAAAGAAATGTTTAAAACGAAAAAAAGAATTCATTTGACATGAACCACGAGAAATACAGAACGCCAAATTTGGATTCAAAGTGAACTTGAGCCATTTGCACTTGGAAGTAAATTTCAGGAACTGCCAGAATAACTGTACTTGTTCAAATATTTTGTGCAAGAACTGTGTAATAACGAAAAATCTGGTAGAAATCGAAAACAAAACAAGCTTTTACAGTGTGGCAGAGTTGTTCTGCATTTTACTTTGTTGGCCTTTTTTTGAAAAGGATTTCTGCAAATATGCAAGTAATATAGATATTTTAGAGTAAAAATATTTAAACACCAAATTACATGAGTAGTCCACTTGCAAACAGCGTTATGTGATTTTATAATAGAAAGCCATAAATTTGAAAAAAACGACTACGACAACATGTAACATTTAAATTGAATCTTTTTTATTATTACCTGGAAATTTGGATAAATAAGAGCCTTATAAAATTATAACATAACATAACATGACATAAGATAACATTAACATTCTATACGACCTAAATCAGTTTTCTAAGTTCATCAGAAGATGGATACTTTTGAAAGTTTATAAATACGACTTTTGGAAGAAGAGTTAACATTTGATGCTATTTTTTCAAAATATAAAAAGATTTTGTACTGTGTTCTTAGTGGACATGAAGCTACTTTAAATACTGGTACGTAATTCACCAAAAACTAGAAATCGAATTAATTTTACATAACGCACTTTGCAAGTGGACTACTCACATAATCTTTTACTAAGGGGCATTATGCTCCCCTAGACCAAATGTGGTGACAATGAATCTGTGTGGTTTGAAAACGGCGAACCTACTGTAAAATGCAAAAAGTTGTGATGAAGTCGAAATCCCGAAAAATCTCAGGATCCAGGGATTCGAATTTTTACATCCCGAAATCCCGGGATTTTTAAAATGCTTCGGGATTGAATGCCCTAGTATCGACTTTTACAATCGCAGGATTTTCGGGATGTCGTTATCACAATCCCCGGATCCCGGGATTAGTCCCGGGATTTAGATATTCGTTACTTTTCAACAACTTAAATCGAAGAAGTTGCTTCTATCTCTCCTACCATAAAATAAATAATAAATAAACGGGTTTGAAACCTCCTTTTTTATTTAAAGTGTCGTTTTTATTTTCTCTCTGACGTCAGGATTTATTTTAAAGGACTTTGTAATTTTCAAGATATGATTAATTCTAAAAATTGCTTAAAAAATTCAATACAACGTAGAAAAAAATATGGGTACCAAAATGAAAGAGGAAATTTCTTTAGAATTAAAAAAAAATAAAATTTTTTGGATTCACAAAGACGAATAGGTAATTTTTTAAGCTAATAAAGTTGGAAAAACGAAATTCGAGGATGTTATCGAGTTTATATAAGTCCTTAATTCAAGGATAACATTTCAAAAGGACATTTTCAATACTTACATATGCACCAAAAAATCTAATCTGTTTAAATTTTACAGAATTTCCTCTTTAATTTGATACCTATACTTCTTCTCTAAGCACATTTCACTGAATTTTTATTGAATTACTGACGTCAGAGTGAAAAACTAAAAACGCAATTTTATTATATTTGGCCCATGGTTTCGCGAATATATTGATTTGTGTGTGTATAATTTACTATCGCACGGTGTTATATGTGAATGAGCCGGACATTTATAAAAAAATATTAATTATTAAATAAAAGAAAGAAATATAGCCAATACTGGTCAAGAAAAGTTGTTTCTATTATTGCCATCAGTGCAAATTACAAATCCCGAAAATCCCGGGATTGTTTGCCAAGAATCCCGGGATTTTCGTTACCTAAAAAGGCCGGGACCCCGGTATCCCGGGATTAACATTCCTAGTACATACATATAGTGGTCCACAAACAAGAATTGCGATATTTTGACCGGTTTTGGCATTTGGCATTTGTTTTTTGTTTATTTAATGTTTATTAAATATTTTTAAGTCTAGCTGGTATACAACAAACACCATATAAATTCAGATTTCAAACTTTGTACAAAATTAGAAGAATGTTGCTTATTTTCACCAAAATTTCAAACTTTCAGAATTTCGGCATGCAGTGTTGTAGGCCATTTATTTCTAGTATAATGAAGTGCAAGTTTCAAGGTGCTATGAAATCTCGTAAATTATAGCAATTTTTTCTGCTGGCAGTGTCCTCCATATAAAAGAAAATTGTTGAACATACTTTTGTATGGTAAAAACAACACCTTCAAATTTAATTTTTGTGAGCTGTCTGCAAATGTTTTTTTGATGTTGGCTGTTGTCTGTCGCTTCACCTGAACATGTGTAAAAAAATTCCAAATAATCGGCGAAAAAAGGCCGATGCCGATGCTCAATTTTGTGCCGATACTAGCCCATACCGATGCCGAATAACCGGTCGGACTCTACCGATTTTAAAAAAGAATTTTCGGAAGTAATGGCAATATCAAGGCTGATGAGCAGATGATCTTTTTCAGTCTACGACTTTGGCACGGTCGTGTCTCGCCGAGACGTATACAGAATGCTGGCCCGTTCACTGAAAGAAGGATGAGGAGTCTCTCCACTGCTACATCTTGGTCAAGCAAGCTATTGCGAAGCGTTCCGACATTGATGAAGTGGAAATCATCGGTTTTATTTATGAGGGTGTCCGTACTGTGGACGAGTTGAAGAAGTTGGTAAACAGGTATCAACAAAGGTACTTACGTAGCACAAACTGCCGATCTTAGGGATACGAGACCAACACCTGCCGCTGCCGTTGCTAGAACATCAAATGCCGCTGCCATTTCCAGAACCTCAGATTCCGCTGGCGTTGTCAGAACATCAAACGCCGCTACAACTGCCAATAACCCCCTCTGTTATAACTGCTCACAGAGGGGCCATATTAAACCTGACTGCCCTTATCCACTGCGAGTAAAGGAGTCATGCTTCCGATGCTGGGAAATGGGTCATAATCACCGGGAATGTAACAACCCAAGGAAGATACTGAAAGCCGTTCCGGTGAAACAAAATGCTGCCTTAGATGAAGAACCAAAAGAAGTAGAGGCTGACTTCCAAAACGTATCAATCAATGTTTGGAAACTGTTATACTGCGGTACTCAAACTGTCTGTATATGCAGAGTTGCGACACATCGCAACCATATTAATTGCATATTTTATATATTCAATATAGCAAGGAACAATTTTGTGAATTTTCCATTTCTAAAACACCAATGCTAACCAATAACAAACGAAGCATCAACTTTGCTTCTGTTGCGCTGATTGCTCTAGCGATGCGTTTCGATAACTTTTCGGATGCGTTTTGGAACAGTATACATTGTCAATATTTTTTAGTTCGACGTTATGGAAGCTTATACTTTGTACGTATGCAAAGCAATTGACGTGGTGGAGGGAGATTAAATGTGTTATTCGAAACAAAATGTCTGATAAAATTTGATAATCGATTTCAAACTATTTTTATTAATATTTTACCGGTCGATGCAATGTGGGTTAGTTTAGGGCGAAACTTTTTAAAGACTTTTAATATCAATTTAACTAAGAAAAAATGTAAGTTTAATACAACTTAATTGCTGAATTTAAATAAAAAGAATGAGATCACTTGCACATCCTTGACGAACAATTCGCGAAATAGTTTAAGTAAGTATAATTATATATTTTTCATGCCACAATTCAATAAATTGTACTGGTGAAAAAACACACAGGGTTCCGGAAGTTAGCTAGGGGGGACGAAATTGTTTGCAATCTGCCTGACATATTTGGCATAGAAATCGATTCCGAAAGTGAAGAATTAGATATTAGTCGTGAGCTAAACAAAAAATATCAAGCTGAATTGAAATCAATAATACTGGATTCTTATGTTAACCCAGTAAAGGTTGCACTTAGTCCGCTCAAGTACGAAATAAAAATTCATTTAACAACTAATGTTCCGTTCTACTGTACACCTAGGCGGCTTTCATTCGCAGATGATTGTTTAGAATATTTGGAGAATAAAAAATTATTCTCAGTGCTAGATTTAAAAAATGGTTTTCACCAACTTAGTGTAGCTGCCGATTCCGTTCCTTTTACTGCCTTTGTTATGCCCAGCGGACAGTATGAATATTTATTTATTTATGCCGTTCGGCTTAAAGAACACCCCAGAGATTTGTGAATAATGTTTTAGGGAGTTAATTGATGCAAGAAAGATAACTGTCTATATGGACGACATATTAATAGCGACTTCCAATTATGCCGAGCATAAAGCATTGCTAGAGATAGTGCTGAGACGAATTTCTAACCATGGTTTAAAACTTAATTTGCACAAATGCCTTTTGGGTTTCAGACAATTGAATATTTAGGTTATTTACCCCAGTAAAAGAATTATATGTGCAATATGTTTTTCCTCATTTTCGCTATATGAAATAAAGGTAAAATTTTTTTCTGTATGCGATTATAATAGACTTTTGTTTATAAGTATTTTCATATGTTAAATTGATATTCCTTTATAATTTTAACTACCGTTATCACAAACAATAGTTAATATTCAATAGTAAATAATTATATGTGCAAAATGAACTATTCAGCTTCCGCCTGCTCCAGTGTCAAAAATTATATAAGAATATAATAAGAAGTTCCTTTAAATATCCCGACGACTATGGAAATAATAAGCTTGGTGGCCCTATACAACCCCAAAAAAGTGGTGCAAATGACATATCTAAAGGTTAGCTACTAAGAACAGCATGATTTACCGTGAAAATTGAAATGTATTTGAATCTCTCTGTCTCAAGTAAAAGTTAAAAATAAATAATAAACACAGTTTTGGTACTTAGGGTGAAGAAATAAATCGCTAAACCACAGTCCACTCTATGGCGCGAAATAAATTTTTAGCATTTTACAAAAATTACACATTTTTATGTAGAATTGAAAAACGCTATTTTCAGTGATGAAAAGAACTTCAATATAGTTGATCCAGATCCATAAATCTTGGAGAGTCATTCGGCTTCCATAGCAAACCTGCCCTTGGCGAAAGGAATCTCTGACTTAAAGTAAAAAGCGTATATCTTTGGAAAACAAATAAAATCTTTTCACTTTGCGAAAAATTAATATCCAGAAGTAGAAACATTTTTGCGCAGTAAGTTGGCAAATTTTTCGCTCATTTCGACCGAAGATAGCTGAAAATTCCAGCGGTAAAACGTTGTTATTCATACCGTGCGAACAACAAAATCGTTCTTCAAGGAACAACACACCTTCTTTTAGAGTAACTAGCTTCAAATATTGGCTTTAATACCAATGGGCATTTGTGAGATCTACTTCTCAACAAGATGTTTACTTATTCAAAACAGAATGATAACGTGTTTACAAATAGGAGGATATAATATAAATTTTACTACAAAATTTCGGTAAAATATATGCCGCAAAGAGTAAAAAAAAAAATTGTGCAATAGAAATACGATCCAATACCAACAAATAAAATTATCTTTAAAACTTTTCTTAAAATAATCGGTAACCTAAAACTTATTTCTTTGCACATATAAATATTTTCTACGAAAATTTCAACATAATGATACAATTAAATTATCTTGTTATCAACTAATGCATATTTATAAAGTTTTTATATTTAGTTTTTATATTTAGTTGAAGTTGAAGTATTGCACATATAATTCTTTTACTGGGGTACTTTCTCCCAATGGTATGGCACCTAGTGAATCCCACATAAATGCCATAAAGAATTACCCTGTACCGAAAAACAAAAAAGAACTTCAATCGTGTATTGGATTATTTTCATATTTCAGACGATTCATACAATCATTTTCTCAAGCTGCGAGACCTTTACTGAACATGCTGAAAAAAAATGCTAACTTCAATTTTGATGAAGATTTAAGGCAATTGTCGTAATAAAATCTAGACTGATAAAGTCTCCTATTTTTGCGATATACAATCCCGAGAAAGAAACGGAACTGCATTGCGACGCTAGTGCTTTAGGTTTTGGTGCCGTTTTACTACAACAACAGATCGACAGAAAGTTTCATCCCGTGTCATATTTTTCAAAATCAACAACAGCGGCTGAAGCTAAATATCACAACTTTGAATTAGAGACGCTTCATTCATTCCGTTTAAAATAGTAACGGACTGTAATTCACTGACGCTTACTTTGGCACGAAAAGAAGTAAATCCGCGAATAGCTAGATGGGCGTTAGAGTTAGAAAACTATAACTACACCATACAACACCGGAAAAAAGCATCGATGGAACATCTCGATGCTTTAAGTAGATGTCATGTCGCCGCTGTTTTAGACGCAAATGACGTTGACCTTCAAATTCAAATGACCCAAGAGCGCGACGAAAATATTAAGGAGTTACGAAGCCGTATGGAAGAAGGGGAAATCAGTATTTTGGCCTAATAGATGGGCTAGTTTTCAAATTAAAGGGAAATGGAAACAAGGTCTTATATGTTCCATTCGAACCAGCGCAACATTTTTGTCTTAGTATGCATGCACTAGCAAACGCAAACTAACTCGCTGCTAGCGTCGCTACAGTTCGCTAGCTGCGCACACACAACTCGTATGTGAAATCCGAGTAGCTCCCGGAGACTTCCGTGTGCACCACTGCATTAGACTCATGCATGAAAAGATAGGGCACCAGGCAGTTGACAAAGGTTACGATAAAATCTATAGGCATTACTGGATCCCAGGTATGCGGAAAAAAGTAGACGACTTTATCCGTAATTGTTTGAAATGCATTGTGTATGCTACGCCGGTACGAAGGAATGAGAGGGATTTACATAATATTCCGAAAACCCCACTGCCGTTCGATACTATTCATGTTGACCATTTTGGACCACTGCCGTCGATCAAGTAAAAAAGAAAGCACATTCTGGTGGTGATTGATGCATTAACAAAATTTGTTAAATTACACTGTAGGTAAATTTTAAGGTTGTGAAATATCACAGCTAAACGGCCAAACACGTAAACTTAATTTTGGCCTCTAGATTACGATAGCGTTTTCAGAAAATCCGTATCACGTCAAAATTTGGAGATATTTAGGGGGGAAGTTTTAGAGTTCTCAAAGTGAATTTTTCGTCGTTTAAAACACTGTGCACAGGTTTTGAATTTTTTTCTGGGCAAAGGTTTTGATAACTGATCTTACGTAACTGGGATCTTTTAAATTCAATTGCGTCCTCCGTGACTGTATTTTGATATTACCTTAGCTATTTCTGAAAATCATGGAAATCGGTTCACTATAACATATCCCTCCCATACAACTGATTGTTCAGATATGTGGTTTTGCCTTACAACTCATATTTTATTTCGTAATATTTTTTTATATTAGTTTATATACTATTTGAACCTAAATTTGGGTCTTCAATCCCGTTTTGGCCTATTTTGCTAGTTTCTATTGCTCGAATGATTTTTTTAATATCCTTTGCCTCCTGCGATCGACCAGCAAAAGTCCGCCAACATTGAATTCAATCGTTCTCCAGCGAATCGGTCCTCAAAACACATAATGGATTGATGAAATCTCTCTCCTACCTCGTCGGTTTCTGTTGAAAGCTGTTGCTCGTAAAAGTCAAAATGACTGTGTAGCTGTCTCTTATACACATCTTATCCTTTGCCTCCTGCGATCGACCAGCAAAAGTCCGCCAACATTGAATTCAATCGTTCTCCAGCGAATCGGTCCTCAAAACACATAATGGATTGATGAAATCTCTCTCCTACCTCGTCGGTTTCTGTTGAAAGCTGTTGCTCGTAAAAGTCAAAATGACTGTGTAGCATGTGTATTTTAAGCGACATGTGCACATCAAAGGAGTCAAAAGATTCCATCAAGTTCGCAATAAAAGTGGCATATTCTGGTGAACGATTTTTACACAGAACGTGTTTAATTAAAGCCCGAACTGCATCCCAACATAAAAACTCGCGGGTTGACTTGTCAGTCGTAACTCCAAATTGAGTCTGCCTTTATTTAATTATACAATTCTTAATCTAACCTAAGCTGCTGTCGGTTGTTGTCGCTGTCACTGCAATTTTTAGGAAGCTGTTTCCTTTTGTTTTATTTCCATAATGTATTTGATGATGCTTCGGTTGCTGTCGCTGCCGCTGCAATTTGAGGAATCTATTTTATTTTGTTTTATTTCCATAATGTATTTGATGATGCTCCGGTTGCTGTCGCTGCCGCTGCAATTTTAGGAATCTATTTTATTTTGTCTTATTTCCATAATGTATTTGGTGCTGCTGCCAGTTATTGTAACTCGTTGTCTGTTGTGCTATTGCTTTGTCATAATAATAATTATTCCAGAGAATTTGATATTTAAGACATTTGTGCAGGTGCACCAGATGTGACATCATTTGAATAGCTAAGATTATCAGTGTCAGCAGTTTTGGTGGGAAAGCGGTTGCATTCCTTAACTCCCCCCTTTGTTAGATGAATTGTCCCGATTCAAAGATGAATAGTAATTGATCCTTTCCATCATTTGATCAATGGACATTGCTGGTTTTTGCATCGGAATTTGTTCGATGTTAACTTTAACTTTGGTTTTCTTATTTTCTCGACATTTACAAATTATTAGTATTGCTATTATTAAACTTATAATAACTATTAGACTGTAATTCATTATTTTGCTTTTTTTGGCTTCGTATCTGAGTTCTGTAATTTGCTGAATATTTTCAATATTTCTAAAATGCATATCTTCCATACTTAAATTCTTCATGATTGTTATATTAATTAATCTGACTGGGTTTGGTAAAAGTTGTACTGCGAGAGGTTTACGATGTTTATAAGTTACTTTATCAATTTCAATATTACAGTCTTCAAATCGTATCAAATAATTTCCGTTAATAGTAAAATTGTTAGAACTACAGTTGTGATATATAGTTTGATTCTTTGCATTGATTACATAAACATGGTTTGTATCCATTTCAATTACTTTTGATTGGTTATTAATCATATATTTACAGTGCATTTTACTCTTAAATAAATTTTCGATACATTCATCTTTATATTCTTCTAATTCTTTCTTGAAGGAAGTCTTTTTATATATAACATCATTTAGAGATAAGATTTCATTTTCTTGGATATAAATTTCTGCTTGATTAACATTGGGTATAGGTTGAACATAGATTGATTGATAGGTTTCTTTAGTAAAACAGGGAATTTTAACTAATATTACAATATTTCCGTTATGAGTGACAATCACAATTTTGATCTTGCTTAATTTTTCAAAAGTTATATTAAAGTTTAAACTGTCGTCATCTGTGATAATATCCCTGCTCAGAAGGTTATTTTGGCTTGTCATTAGGATTTCTTTGATTCTTATGATGTTAGTCTCAATATACATTAGATTTTCTAACAGTTTGTTAGTCCACTTTTCTTTTGATAATTTGTTTAATTCTGTGTTAACTTCATTAATATTTTGAAACAATTCCTTGTAATGATGATTTAGATTAGCAGTGATAGTTTTAATTTCATGGTTAAATTTCTCATTAATATTTTTCTGAAGATTGATTTGTTCAATTGCATTATGTGCGTTCACTGTGTTTACTTCTAATTTTCCTTCTATTTCTTGACGATCTTCATCATCCATTGTGCCATAAATATATTTCAATCCTGTTCCCATAAAATTAAATAATCCTCTTTTCTGAATTCTATTATGTGGAGTAAGTGTGTCTATCTGAGTTCGAATATGCTTTATTTTAGCCATCATAAGTGGATTAGGTTCTATTTCTTTAAGCACTAGTGCTTCTAAATTGTCAACTTGTTGTTTATACATTGTTGTGTTAATTAAATAGGTAATTCTATCGTACCTTTCAATTAATTTTACTTTGTCTAGCTTCAGAAGTGAATATCCATTTCCGTGATTAAGATCTATGATTTCGATTTGTGCTGTGATCAAAGGGATCGCCATACAAATTAGGAAGAGGTGGAACATTGTGAACCTAAAAGATTTTAAGATTTTATATTATCTTTATGTATTATCCTGTTTTTATTTTTGATCATTATTTTATTTCCTAAATCTTCTTTGACCACTTGTTTTTTATACCTAGGTTTTAGTTTACTTTGATATTGATTATCTTTTTCGAATATTATTTCATTTTCATTAAATGTCCGCATTTGTCTATTTTTATTTCTACTACTCAATGTCGTTATTTGTGCGTCTTTTAGCTTGTTAGGCAAATCGTCATGCTTAACTTTATTATAAAGAATTTCGAAAGGCTTTTTGTCTGTTACTGAGTGTACTGTTTGATTATAGGATTGGGCTGCTCTAATTATTACTTCTATATCATTTACTATTTCAAACTCCTCCCTAATGCATTTTGCAATTTCTATTATTGTGGAGTGGACTCTTTCTATTTGTCCATTAGTTGTTGAATGCTTAGGGTCGCAAAATTTAATTTGTATTTTCATTCGTTCTGCAAAAGATTTAAATTGTGCTGAACTAAATCCCGGTTCGTTATCGCAAGTTATCCTCTTTACCGCTGGGAAGCTTTGTAAAGCTTCTAATACTTTATCTTGTAGTTTAGTTTTATCATCAATGTGTTTAATCACCAAAAATTTTGAGTATGCGTCTATTAAAGTTAAGAATTTTAAGTTTAGCGCAAAGAATATGTCAATGTGAATCTGTTCTCCCTCCTTGTTTGGGATTGGTGCCTCGCCAATTGGAATTTGTTTAGGGTGTCTATCGTATTTATTTTTATTGCAGATATCGCAGTTTCTAATAAATTGTTTGAATTGTTTTTTCATTTCAGGCCAGTAGTAGTCCTTAAAAATCTGTTTGATATTTTCCTTATAGTTTCTGTGCGCCCTGGTGTGAGTTTGTCTCACAATCTTCTCCTGGTCTTCTTCGTTAATTACATCCATTGCTATTACGTCTGTATGAAAAATTTTCTTTGCTATTCTATTCCTTAAAATTTGTTTTACTTCATATAAGTCTTCCATATTACAATGAATTCCTGTTAGCAGATTCTTATTCAATCGTTCTCCTATAATTTCTTTTAAAAACTCCAAGTCTTTATATTTTATATGATGTCGAAACGAATTAAAATTTTTCGTTCTAAAATGGTCATTCGTACTATCCTTGTTTAATACTATTTGCTGTGGAAAGGAGTTTAGAGGTTTCTTAATTGTTTTAATGTGAAAAATATCTAAACTTTCTGCTGAATGTGCAGTTTCTGTTAGGTCGTCGTTGCCATTTTCTAAATTATTATTGTTTAAAAACTGTCTAGAAAGAGCATCTGCTATATGATTGGTATTCCCTGGTTTATATATAATTTTAGGTGCATATTCCTCTATCAAGGCGTGCCACCTTTTCATTTTAGAATTGGGGTTTCTTGCCGATACTGCGAAAGTTAGAGGTTGGTGGTCTGTATGAATTTCTAAATCCGCTACTCCGTATAAGTAGTTTCTTAGACTCTTTAACGCCCATACGATTGCGTATAACTCCTTTTCGTTTGTCGCATAATTTCGTTCAGTTTTGTTTAGGGTTTTTGAAATGAACGTAATGGGCTTATTATCTTGTGCTAGTACGGCTCCAATTGCTTCATTGGATGCGTCTGTTGTTAGTATAAATTTCTTGCTAAAATTTGGTTGTGTCAATTCTACTTGTTGAATTAATTCGTTTTTTAGTTTGTCTACTGCGTTTAATGCCTCTTTATCTAATTCAATTATAACTTTTTTTGACTGATTTTGAGAAACTCTTCCGTTTTCTCCTGCTAAATACTTTGTTAATGGCTTTGTTATGTGTGCATACTTGTACACAAACTTCCTATAATACCCTGTCATTCCTAAGAAGCTTCTTAATTGCCTTAGCGTTCTTGGTACAGGATAATTCCTTATTGTTTCAATTTTCTTTTCGTCCGTTTTAATAACATTATGAGCTACTTGGTAGCCCAAAAATTCTACGTTTGACTTGAAAAATTCTGATTTCTCAAGTGATATTTTCATATGTGCTTTTTGCAGTGTATTTATTATTTTAACTAAATGTTCATAGTGCTCGTCAGCGTTGCTAGAGTAAACTATGATATCGTCTATATAGACGTGACAAAATTTTCCTACGTATTGACGAAGGATATTATCCATAGCTCGTTGGAATATTGAAGGAGCATTCCGTAATCCAAAAGGCATTCGAATATATTCGTATTTGCCGTTGTTCACGGAAAATGCTGTTTTTTCAATATCTTCTGGTTTCATTAATATTTGATGGAAACCCGATTCTAAATCGATTGTAGAGAAAACTTTCGCTTTCCCTAAATTGGAAAGTATTACATTGCAATCTGGGATGGGATACTTGTCTGCTATCGTTTTCTCGTTTAACTTTTTGTAATCAATAACCATCCTCATTTTTGGAGTACCGTCTTCATTGGTACCTTTCTTGGGAACCACCCATATGGGTGAATTATAGGGGCTCTTGCTTTCTCTTATAATATTTTGTTTTATCATTTTTCTTATTTCTTCATTAACAAATTCATTGGCTGATAGCGGGTAAGGATATTGCTTACTCCAAATAGGACTGTCTGTAATAGTCCTGATTTCTGCGTTTACGTCCGTTCTAAAAGGTAGCGACGTATCTATTTTCCCATGTTCATTTAAAATCATACTTTTTATTTCCCCTATTTTATGCTCGTTGTTTTCTTTTAAGTTATTTATTTGTCCTAGCTCGATTTCGTCAAGGGTGTAAAATTTCTCTTTTTTTCCATTTGTTAAGAGTGTATTATCTTCAAAATTTAATTGTATTTTCGCTTTGCTTAGCAAATTCATTCCTATTAGTATATCGCTTTCTAAATTTTTAACTTCATAAAATCGTGTTGAGTGGTTAAAGATGTATGCATTATAACAATGCGTAATTGTTGTATAACCATTTATCGTTCTTACGCGTTTTGCAATTTCTAATTGCTCTCTATTAGGTAGAATGTTTGGTTTACAGAAGCAATTTGTTGCTCCTGTGTCTATCAATACTTTTAATTTTCTGTTTGTGCCTCGCAGTTGTCTGAATATGTAAGGCAAGGGGTTGCTTCGTCTAAAAAAGCATTCTCCTGTATATTGTTAATTCTTTGTTGTTTCGGTTGGGGTTGATGACTATTACCTGACCCGAAACTTCTTTTTGGCGTTCGCTCTTCCGGGTTATTATTAGATTGGTAGTTAGGCTTATAAGTATTCTGCCTTGGTTGAGAGTTGGTTTGTTGTTTAAATTGGCCTGAACTATCCACTTCCATCGGTTCTGGCTTAGGTTGATTTTGCCAACCAAAATTTCTATAACTGTTGTTCTGTTGACCGGCACGTTGGTCAAAACGTAAACTATTCGAATGTTGATTATAACTATTTGGTTTAGGGAAATTCTTATTATTATTGTTAGAATTCCTATTTCTGTTCATTTGACTTCTGGCTTGACTGAATTCATTAGCGAATTGGATTCTAATTTGGTTAGACTCCATTTCTTGGGCCTTAGCTAATGCATTGGGTAGATCTGTGGGGTTAATGGCCATTAAAATATTATTTAAAGGATAATTTAATCCTGTTATAAAAACTCTCAGTGCATCTGACCGATGTCTTTTGTTGTATTCTTTAGTTATCTCTGAGCTATTCCCGTAGGTCATAATAGTTTTATTAATCATTAGTGTCAATTGCGAATTCACTTTGTTATAATAATCTACTAAGTTCAAATTCGTTTGCCGTATTAGATTCAATTCTTGTTCTAATATATGCAGAGGACGTTTATCTGCATAAGCAAAGTCTAGTCGGCTTATGATGGCCTCAAAATTAAGAACTGTGCCATGATTTGTTAGAGTATCGTTGGCTTCTTGTGTAATTTTATTCCTGAGAATAGTTAGTGCGGCAAAATATTTCCTACTTCCTTTAACGTACAATGAAATAGTGTTATGAGCTGCTTCTCTCCAGCTCACGTAGCCCTTACCATTGAATTCGGGTAATGATTTTATGATATCTAAAGTCTCATTACATTGAATTGTTTCTGCAATGCTTTGTGTCTCGAATTCTGTCACATTATGTGTGCTTGTCAAATTTCTTAATTGAAGTCTTAATTGCTCTATTTCAATTTTTAAATCGTGTGTCTGAGCTGCAATAAGTTGTGCTAAAATTTCACTATCCGTACTCATTTTGTCCCTTTATAAATTTATTCACTTTGTCACTTTACAATTTATTCCCTTAAAATTATTCACTTAAAATTAATTTGTTTACTTTTCTCCGGTGGTAGGATACTTGATTGCTGTGATTTCTGGCAGAGCTCCTTCGTCCTTTGGAGGTCCTTAATGTCCAGATATCTTGGATAACTTGATTGATGAGTCTCAAACTACGTCAATTTAAGTTAGTTGATTGTGGGCACAGAAAATAAAAATTAACACTTATTGCTTTATTTCTCCTTTTTTTATCCCAAGGATACTTTTTATAGCAATATTGAAAACTTTGATCTTAAGGATTGTCCGAAGTCCTTTTCCGATCAATAATTAATTTTTATATTCTTATGGCCCCTTCGTTGGGCGCCAGATAAGAACTCGCGGGTTGACTTGTCAGTCGTAACTCCAAATTGAGTCTGACTTTATTTAATTATACAATTCTTAATCTAACCTAAGCTGCTGTCGGTTGTTGTCGCTGTCACTGCAATTTTTAGGAAGCTGTTTCCTTTTGTTTTATTTCCATAATGTATTTGATGATGCTTCGGTTGCTGTCGCTGCCGCTGCAATTTGAGGAATCTATTTTATTTTGTTTTATTTCCATAATGTATTTGATGATGCTCCGGTTACTGTCGCTGCCGCTGCAATTTTAGGAATCTATTTTATTTTGTCTTATTTCCATAATGTATTTGGTGCTGCTACCAGTTATTGTAACTCGTTGTCTGTTGTGCTATTGCTTTGTCATAATAATAATTATTCCAGAGAATTTGATATTTAAGACATTTGTGCAGGTGCACCAGATGTGACATCATTTGAATAGCTAAGATTATCAGTGTCAGCAGTTTCGGTGGGAAAGCGGTTGCATTCCTTAACTTCCCATGCAACGGCTGCTGTGCCATCAAGAATTTCCAAGAAGCCTTGATCCTTCATTAACCTTCTGATGTCCGGCCCATTAAGCACACCTGAAATAAAAATTATAGGGTTCAAATGGGCCACCCAAAATTGGACGGTCAGGATATTTTCGCACAAATCACTTTATTCGGTTTACAACCACTTGAGAGATTTTCACTCATATACATCAAAAAACTACCTTCACGGATTTTTTCAACGGAAAGTTTTGGAAAGACATTATTTTTCAAATATAGGAATGCAGTTTCGTTGACTCTAACCAACTGTTTGATGTAGTTCTTAACAACACCAAGTTTGATATGTAAATCGGGAAGCATGATTTTATTAAGCGCTATCAAGGGCTCGTGAACTATATTGAATTGACCAATCGATTGTTCCTTTCCTTTTGGCCAATCACATTTGGTATAGTGATTGCATTTGGCTCTACTATCCCAATGACAGAACAAACAACAGTCTTCAGTGTAGCCCGTTTGCATGCCTGATAGTAGTGAGAGAACTTTAAAATCACAGTTCACGCGCCACCTGTGCTCTTCGTACTTGATGCAATCTAAGATTAATTGCATTGTTTCGTATGATTCCTTTATTCCAACCCAACCGCATACAAGATGGGAACGAGTTTCTAGCTACTATCGCGATAGAGCAAGACTGTTTTCAAACTTCGATTTGATGCGTCAATAAAGACACGCCATTGTTCCGGTTTATAGTCAGTAATTCCCATTTCATTCATCAAACCTGCAACATCAATGCAATAAGCCTGAGTGCCATCTTCCGATAACTTGAAATATGGCATAAACGGATCTTGTCTATGTTTGTAGGCCGTTACTTTTACTCCTGGTGCTAAAACATTCACGCTTTTCAGTTCTGATGCCAAAATCATTGCGTTGTTATGGGAGAGATTTAATTTACGCACCATGCTGTTTAGGTGTTCTTGGGATATGAAAGACGGTAAATTGTTTTCAATCGGAATGTAATCAGATCCATCATCAAGTGGTAATGGCGTTGCCATAGACTGTTTGCAATCATAGACAGTTTCGAGTTCGGATGGATGATTTGGAACTTGTAATGCATCACTATGTGCAACAGGTAAATGAGCGCTCGGTACACCTTTGTAGACGACACAAGACCGATCTATTGAATTAAATATTTATGAGTATATGTACGTATATATATATGCATATATCGATGGCTGAGTGGAAGATCGACCTATCTCAGCTGCGATTTAAAAACGCCCTATCTCAGCACATTTTCAATGTATTTTGAGATAGGGCGTTCTTCAACAAAATTCTGAGATAGGATGTTTTTCAATAAAATTCCGAAATAAGGAGTGCGTCACTAGAAATTGGTGCATCTAAAAAATAGCATATCTCAACAACTACTTCTTCGATTTTCAAAAGGTTTATTATTTACGAAAGAGAATTTAATGTAAATTATAATAATTTTATTAAAACTAGTTTTGAAGTGTAAAGTTTTTGACTTTTTCTGGAATACCTTCCATTAGAGCCTTAACGGTAACTCTTGCATTTTCTGACTTGCAGCATGCCACTTACGTCGAAAATCTGTAACATCCCTAGATGTCTGTTTTGTCCTCATTAACTCTTTTTTCAATAGAGTCCAATATCTCTCGATTGGCCGAAGTTCTGGGCAATTAGGAGGGTTCGCTTCTCTAGGCACAAAAACGACTTCGTTTTTCTCGTACCACTCAAGAGCTCCTTTACTGTAGCGACATGAGGCGAGATCAGGCCAAAAGAAGGTAGACACACCATGTTGATGTAAAAATGGCTGAAGTCTCTTCTGTAAGCACTCTGTAATGTAAGTTTCTGTGTTAATTGTTCCTGTAGTAACGAAAATTTTTCTCATGCCACAACTGCAGATAGCCTGCCAAACGAGAATTTTTTTGGGAAACTTTGTCCTTTTTTTGTGTCCTAAATTTTTCCGGGACATTTCCTCTAGCATCGGAAACATAAAACTCTTGACCAGGAAGTTGAGAAAAGTCAGAAAGAACGTACGTTTCATCGTCCATTACGCAGCATTCATATTTCTTCACGAAGTCTTTGTACAGCTTTTTGGCGCGTATTTTAGAAACATCGTTCTTCGTTGCGTTGCGATCCGGTACTTTTTGAACTTTGTACGTCTTCAGACCAGCTTCTGCTTTAGCTCTACGTACAAATGGCTCTGAGCATCCCACCAGCCGAGCAATATTTCTTCCCGGTTTTCTCTTCAGCATGGTTACCACTTTTTCCGCTTTGTTACGGTCACCACACCCTTTTTCCTGTCCCGTTCCTTTCTTACGAGTAACACTAACATCTACCTTAAACTGTTTTATTATCCGGGATACGGTGTTTCTTGAAATTTTTAGTGCATTCGCAATCTTTTTGTAAGTCCATTTTGGGTTATTTACAAAAATTTTTACAATTTCTTCACGCGTTCTTGTTCGCTGCTCATATTTACTGTGAAAATTAACCGGTACTGATACGTGTCACGCAATAAAATCTGATAGTTTTCAAAGCTACCTGATAAAAAAAAAAATATTTTGCATTCTTATTAAAAAAGTAATATTCGAAAATGCATGAACTAATTTCCAGTGACGCACTCCTTAGTGCGTTCTTCAATCAAATTCTGAAGTAGGGCGTTGTTGAAAAGTTTTCTGAGATAGGGCGTTTTCGAACTGGTTGCCGAGATAGGTAGATCTCAGCCATCGATATACAAATGAGTCCAACCACGCCAACTGTGTCAATGAATTCCCATTGATTTTCTGGAAAGTGAAGACAATTGCAATAAATTGCAAGTTTGTCGTGAACAGACGTGTTTTTGCTGCGCTCTAAGTTTTTCTTAAAAGTCATAGACTCGTCTTGTTGATCAGCAGCACACAAACCACAAATGTAGATATTGTCAGCATTATTTAGGTTATTTAAGTCGACAGGCAGGCTACCAACAACACAACTCAAATGGTAAATTTCTCTGCACTGATTACATTGCACTGAAGTTTGGGCGCGCTCAACTCTATGGCCATAAAAACAGGGCATAATGTAGCAAATATTAGAAAATGATAAGCACAGGAAAAGAAAAACAGAGTCAATGTCTTTAACACAATTTTAATTTTAATTTTAATTGTTGTGCGACAAAAAATAAAAGCTCGAAT
>NW_016158595.1:0-10081 GCF_001687245.7 Rhagoletis zephyria
ACGTTTCTCTTTGTGGACCATTCTACGTCATTCTTCGAACATTCTGCCTCTTTCTCGCTGTTCGCTTTGTGTTGCCGCAGTATTCGCCACAATATACATAGATTTATATATTGATGAAAGCTCCTTCAATTAAACTTCCAAAGGTGTCTATATTTTGAAAATTGGTTCAATAGTTTTAGAAATATAAGCTTTTGGAAATGTTGGAAGTTCCACGTTTAGCCCCCCTAGCGCCACCCCATCAATTTGCACCAAAGAAAAAGTTTACCATTAAACTCAGCAGAAAGGGGTGCACCACGTCCACGTTTTCTTTTTTCTCTAGCTCAAGGGTCTGTATTCTTTAGGTATGCCCTAAGTGGATAACAATATAATACAAACATTTGTAAAATAGAACAAGCGTGAAAATAACTACTTATAAAATAGACTTAACGACTTTTTGAAACTCAAAAATCAATAGGGGTCTTCATCAAAAGTGATAAGGGGATAAATTGCTTAAATTTATCAGTTTATCCGCCTTTTTTCATGAACGCACCTTGGTTAATAGTTGCATACAACTGTTTATTATTTCGCTTATACGGCTAGTTACATTTCATTCTTACCTCGTTCATTGTGTTCATTTTTTATGTGTTCGTAGCAAAAGCGACTACCTGGCAACCTGTTAAGGTTGAATTTTCCTGAAATTTATACATTTATCTACCAAAGTTGTTTTATAAAGTGATAAACTTTGGTTAAATAGATTTCCGTACAAAGTTTGACAGTTAATTTATCAAAATGATAAGTTTATCACTTTATCAAGTTTATCAAGAGTTTATCACTTTTGATGAAGACCCCTAATAACAACATGCTGGGAAATTCTGTTGACCTCAATCAGCGCCCTAGTAATGGAAGCATTTCGTGCATACATAGCCTTAAGCTTCCCTGCAAAAAATTGTGCGACTTATCTCTAAGGAGAAGTGGTATTCATCTAAACCGATAACTTTATCAAGCAGATAATCTTATAAGTTTATGCACTCTGTTACATGAACGACCCACGCTCTCTTTTCGTTTACACATTCGACAATAGTCGTGTTTTCTTTGGTTATAAAGCGCAGTGTCACTAACTTTATACTTCTAGCACGGGGATAAAGAAATTATAGAAACTACCTCACTAAATTGGAAAAAATTATATTTACGAGATATCTATTTAAATAAATGTACATATAACATAAAGGCTATTTATTTGAAGCAAGTTATAAGAAACAATTGCAGAATGTCTGTTTGTGTATGAATTCATTTATCACGGCTACCAAACTTTGCGAATTATCAGTGAAACAAAACAAACAGACGGGATAATAATTGAACCAGATCTCTATCAGGATCATATCGTTGTTGAATTTGCGTGCAAAATTTNTCATCCCGGATTAGTCCCATTTTTTGCAGGGTTGATATACAGTTCAAGCGTGAGCGTGAGGAATTCCATTTGTATTCTTATGGACGCTCACACCCATCTGTCAAAACTTGCCGTTCACATGCGAATGCTTTGCGTACGCACACAGTTGAGTGTGAGCTCGAAAAAAATCCATTTATGCATTTTAAATTAGTTTTTATTCCATAATTCTGAAAGATATTTTAATTCTCTATGCATGTCTCAACTATAGCCAAAAGGTTAGTAATAACTTAGATATTGGTCAAAATAAAAAGCTCACGCTAACGCTCGCATTGAACTGTATATCAGGCTTTAAAAACGCCAATATTGAAAAATTCGGGATATGGAAGGGGTCTGGCAGATATGTTAGAGCAAATCCTCTCAAGGAGTGCGGGGCAGTCAACAACACCACAAACGATATCGAAGAGGAAGGACAAGATAGTTCTCCTACTTTGCAGGATCTTTAGATTTATCAGTAGGCACCGCGATTCGTAGGTGGGAATAGGGTCCGAAAAGCATAGGCTACGAAGCGCAAAGCGCAAAAATACCTTCTGTATACGTTTGATCCTTGCAATGTGACACGTAAAGTACGGTGACCAGATAAAAGACGGGTATTCAAGCCTTGAACGAACAAACGACATATATAACAGTTTCAATGTATAGGGATCGGTGAATTCAGAGCTATGACGCCGAAGGAAAGGAAGCATAGCATACGATTTAGAGACAACGAAATTAATATGACTAGTGAATGTAAACTTGCAGTCAATTACTCCATTACTCCAAGGCTGTGGAGCTTTAAATAACTTATATTTTTTTAGTAAAGTTAAGATCCAATTAAATTTTTAATATTCAACAAAAATACATTTTCAACTATACAGCAAGATAAAAAAAATTTGAAGTGAAGAAAAATTTTCATTTTGATTTCCATTTTACAAAAATAACTTAAAACAAAAATTTTCAAAATTAACAAAGTTAAAAAATGAAGCAAGTGTAATAAAAACTATGAACCCTGCAATACTATTCCAATTGTGGAGCTTTCAAAAACTTATATTTATCTGGTAAAGTTAAGATCCAATTAAATTTTTAATATTTAACAAAAATACATTTTCAACTATACAGCAAGATGAAAAAATTTGAAGTGAGGAAAAATTTTCATTTTGATTTCCATTTTACGAAAATAACTTAAATGAAAAATTTTCAAAATTAACAAAGTTAAAAAATGAAGCAAGTGTAATAAAAACTATGAACCCTGCAATACTATTCCAATTGTGGAGCTTTCAAAAACTTATATTTATCTGGTAAAGTTAAGATCCAATTAAATTTTTAATATTTAACAAAAATACATTTTCAACTATACAGCAAGATGAAAAAATTTGAAGTGAGGAAAAATTTTCATTTTGATTTCCATTTTACGAAAATAACTTAAATGAAAAATTTTCAAAATTAACAAAGTTAAAAAATGAAGCAAGTGTAATAAAAACTATGAACCCTGCAATACTATTCCAATTGTGGAGCTTTCAAAAACTTATATTTATCTGGTAAAGTTAAGATCCAATTAAATTTTTAATATTTAACAAAAATACATTTTCAACTATACAGCAAGATGAAAAAATTTGAAGTGAGGAAAAATTTTCATTTTGATTTCCATTTTACGAAAATAACTTAAATGAAAAATTTTCAAAATTAACAAAGTTAAAAAATGAAGCAAGTGTAATAAAAAGTATGAACCCTACAATATTCCCCCTTCCAGAGAATCATTATTATATAAATTAAAAGTAACTTGTTTCTTTTTAGTCGTTGTTGAAAATGTGTGATTGTTAGGCTTTCTGCACATTGATCGTCCAATCATAGTCGCTTCATCGTCATAATCATGACGCAAGGATTACATGACGACTACACTTTCGCACACTCGGTCGTGATATTTCAATTCATTTGGCGTCTAAAAATTCACTTGAAGCAGGTATTTTCTGTTTTTCTGGTTGATATTTTCGCGAAATATTTACAAAAGCGTGCAATTTTTAAAATATGGACTGTGCTGCAACAATTCTGGACATAATTTTTCAGTAATATCTCTTATTTTCTTTTCCTGAAACCTGTTTTGTGCACGCACGCGGAGACTTTTTACAATTTCGTCATATTTTATCGTTAAAACTTTGACATTTATTGAATTTATTGGAATTGGCCACTTTTTAATAATTTCCACAGATTTTAAGCAAAAAACTAATTTTTATGCAATTAAAATGCAAATATTAACTTTTTCAATAATTTTTTCCCCATAAAATGTAAACAAACAATGCGTGTACAACGATTAGCAAACGACAGTGCCGGGCTTATCCGTTTCTGCATCTTCTACGATTTGCCGATAGCTAGCCGATAACGACAAGTGTGCAGATCTCCTTTTAAATGCATGTGCTCGGCTCAAAATTTCTAGGCGATACGATAATGCAACTATGATTAGACGACAAGTGTGCAGATAGCCTTAGTGTTTGAGTGAGTGTGTAGTGTGATTGTGTTCTTTCAACTACCGCTGGCTTTAATCTGTCAATCGAAATAGTTTTAATTTCGTTATTTACGTCTACCTTGAAATATTTCTTATCTTTTTCAATAACTCTGTAAGGTCCTTCATACGGATGTTGAAGAGAATGCTTGTTAACGATGCGAATGAAAACAAATTTACACGTTTGTAAATCTTTTGGAACATAAATTCCTGAATCAAATTCTTTATGATGTTTTAAATTTGAATTAACATTTTTAAAACGTTCTCGTAAACTACTTAAAATTTCGGTCGAAGTTACATTTTCTGTAGTTGGCATAACAAGTAAATCGATCAATAGTTGTTAAAATGTAGCGATAACCTTTTGAAACAGGAAGCGGTCCAACAATATCTAAATCTATGTGTTCAAATCTGCTCTTCGTAATTGGAATTGTGCTTACAGGAGATTTTGTGTGACGATAAACTTTAGATTTCTGACAACTTATGCATCCTTTTGACCATATGTTTATTTCCTTGTTCATATTAGGCCAATAATACTCATTAACAATTAATCGTCGTGTAGCCTTGGTACCAGGGTGAGAAATTCCATGTAATAATATATCAAACACTGTTCTACGTAAACTGCTTGGAATAAAAGGCCTAGGATTTTCTCCTGAAGCTTCACACCAAATATTAAAATTCAGAACAGGAATTTTAACTAAATTAAGATTTTGAAATTTTTGCTCAGAAATAATTTTATCGAGTTCATTGTCCTGTTGCTGTTCATTTTGTAAAGTTTTGAAATTAAGTTCCGAATTCTTAAACGCATCTACTNATTTTGGAACATAAATTCCTGAATCAAACTCTTTATGATGTTTTAAATTTGAATTAACATTTTTAAAACGCTCTCGTAAACTACTTAAAATTTCGGTCGAAGTTACATTTTCTATAGTTGGCATAACAAGTTCTCCAGGTAGACGCAAATTTTGGCCAAACATCATTTCAGCTGGAGTGGCTGCAATATCTTCTTTGTACACCGATCGTAAACCTAGAAGAATTATCGGTAGCTCATTGTACCAATCTCTAGTTCCATTTCTAGCCAAAATTGAGGATTTTAATTGTCTATGGAAACGTTCCACCATACCATTACCCTGAGGATGATAGGAAGACNATTTAATTCCTTGTTCATAACGGGTGATTTTTTTGAGGTTAGGATTTTCATGCATTAGTATTTGACAGATCACGTGGGATTTCAGACATGGTGTCAAAGAGAAAGATGCTCAGTNAAACTTCTCTTTAATGCATTCAAAAGCTTTATTTGATTTATCGTCCCAAATTAAATTATTGTCACGTTTCTTATTCGTTCGAGTGATTAAGTTACAGATGACTGTCGTAAACTCTGCTAGGTTTGGTATATATCGATGATAGTAGTTAATCATGTCAATAAATTTCTGTGCTTGCTTAATAGATTTCGGACGTTTGAAACTGCGGATAGCTACCACTTTTCTTCAGAGGGTCTAATTCCCGCCTCTGAGATATTATGTCCCAAAAAATCAATACTTTAATATTAATGTTAAGCGTTGGAAAATTGCTTGAAGATCTTTAAAATGCTGTTCCTCATTCTCACTTGCGATTAATAGATCAACAATATATGCATAAACAAAGTCTAAACCACTAACTACTTCATTAATAAATCTTTGAAAAGTTTGCGCCGAATTTTTAAGTCCAAAAGGCATACGTATAAATTCAAACATACCAAATGGTGTCATAGTCACGGTGCAGCGAACAAAGGTGGCGCCGTCAGTGGTACCACTACTTTGGTTTTGCGGTAAACCTCCGTTTACAAATCAGCGAAAGAGAAATTTGAATTAGAAGTTAAAAATCAGTTTAAATTGTGTTAATTTGCAATTTATGAGTGATTTTTGAGTTGAAGACTGCGTAAAAATTAATAAAATGAAGTGCTGTGTGTTAAATTGCGACAGCCATCAAGATGTAAGATGCGAAGATGCAAGTGTAGCGCTGGGACGAATCGCTGCATTTTGTGTATATAGGCAAAGCCGTTCCCGAAATGTTTCTTTATTATTACCTTAACAGCATTTCCTCACAATGATTTTGCTTCTGCTACAAGCAGCCTCCATTAGCAAGTTAACTAATCAATCCCGCTGAGATGCTGCCGCAGTTTTCTGCAGCAGCCTTAATTGCAAAGCAATGGAGTGCACTAAAACGTTTGCTGAATCAGCCCCAATTGCAAGGCAATGGAGTGCACTAAAATGTTACCTATTCTCTAATAGATAAGGTAAAAATGCAATATTTTCGCATTTAGCAAAATTAAAACACGTTTTTCGCTGTAAGGTGAACTGTTTTGGCAGTTTCAATTCGTTCTTCTTTTCGTTCTATTCTTTGTTTACTTGTGGTACACAAATGTCAACGCCCCGGACGGCGCAATCTTGTATTCTATCATTCTTGTGTCATAATTGCAGTCTTATAGATATCTTCTTTGGCCATTGGAATTTGGTGGTAAGCTCTTACCAAATCTAATTTCGAAAATATATTCTTATTTCTAAGATTCATGGTTAAGTCATGAACATGAGATAAAGGGTAACGATCCGGTACAGTAACAACGTTTATTCTTCGAAAGTCACCACAAGGACGCCAATCATTTAATTCTTTTTTGGGAACTAGATGAAGTGGAGATGCTACGCATGAATTTGAAGGTCTACAAATCCCTGTCTTCACTAAGAAATCGAACTCGGTTTTGGCCACTTTGAATTTAATAGGATCTAATCGCCTTGGCTTAGAGAATGGAAGGTTTCCTTCAGTAACTGCCCGTCTCCACAGGATAAAGTTTATATCTTGATACATATGTTATCAGAAGAATATAAATAGCCAATGGAGACCGCTCATTGCTCTTCAAGAGCAATATATATCAGAGCTTATATCTTGCAATCTATTGCCGGCAATTTGGTTGTTTGACAGCTACATTTTCATTTGCACGAAAACTTCGTGGCTGCAACATCATTGCTATTTTAATATAAAAGCAAAAATTGAGCTATTTCCTGTTAAAATATTTGTAATTATGTATTTGGATGTCAAATAGCCTATTTTCTAAATTTTTTAAGCGATTAAATCAGGCAAAAATACGTTTTCGAAGCCACCTTACAAATGCTTATATCAAGATATAAAAATCCCACACAAATATTGCCACTGATATAACTTATATCTAGCGAAAAAAATGACAGCTGGGCAGCAATAAATTTTATCCTGTGGAGACGTCCAGTAACAAGTCTATGAACCGTAGTATCCCTGCCAGCCAAAAGTGGTGAAAAATCTGGTGAAACCGCGGGTTTCGGTCACTTCAAAACTGGTGACAAAACTGGTGACATTTGTATGGGCGGTGTGCAGATTGTCACCACTTTCCCCCTGTACGTGTGAGCCTTGCATCACTGTCGCACTCATTCAGATACTTCGTAAGGAAAACATATAGCTGCACTCGTCTAGCATTGCCCTCTTCTGCCGGCTCAGGGTTGCATTCTCTTCACAGCGAATTCAAAATAGCCTTAGAAACTTTAAATAAAAAATCCTAAAATGTTTTGACTTTTATTTTGCAAAATTTATTTTCAAAATGCATAATATACATACTTAATAACCAATATTATGAATAAAACTTGAAATTAACATTAATAAATATATTTTTACATACATACATATGCGCTGGCTTAATTTCTTATTATTAGTATTACTCATTTGCACATAGATGTTTAAAAAGTTGGAAAATTTCTATAAGAAAGTTCAGCGATTTTAATAATATTATAATCAAAAGAAAGGTAATCGATTTATCTTTCTTTTTTGATATATATTAAAAGTTGCAAGTCATTTATAATGGTTCACAAAAATTCAGTTTCATTTCAACTTTGCCAAATTTGATTGCGTTTTTTCGACTTATATATAGACGGTTTCAAAAGTTGCAAAATTTCTATAAAAAAGTTAAGCGATTTTAACGGTGTTATAAACAAAACAAAGGTAATTCGTTTACCTTTCGTTTGGTATATATAAACAGTTGCAAATCATTTACACTAGTTCACAAAAAATCTGTTTTGTTACAACTTTGCAAAATTTTACCACTTTTCCACTGCTTATATATAGCTNCGAATTCTTATCGGGTATGTAGCTCTAACAAAGGCACATTTTTTGACAGTTCGACGAAAAAATTTGTAAGTGTGTGGGTGAGATGACTAAAAAGTTGTGAATGTGTTTGTAAATCGTTTGAATTTTAGGGGAAAGTGGTGAGCCGTGGCTGGCAGGGATGTTTAACCGGTTTCGAGTAATCTGGTTCAGCAATTAGAGAAGGAAATTCCTTCAATAATTTTGTATACTTGTTATCAACTACGAAAATCTTTGGAAACGGAATGTTACAAACACACGAAATTGTGTTAAACGAAATACTTGTTTCTGGATCGACTAAACGTTTGCATTTAATGTCAATTAAGAGACCGTATTTACACAGAAAATCTGCACCGATAATTGGTTTCGCTATATCCGCTATCAAAAATGTAAACGGAAATCCGCGTCTCAAACCCAAATTAATATTCAAGAGCTTTTTTCCGTATGTTGAAATAGTTGAACCATTAGCTGCTGTTAAAGTAATATCTGAAGATTTCCTTGTACTCGAGAATTTAGTAATTGGAAGAACCGAAATTTCTGCCCCACTATCAATTAAGAAATTTAGTTTGTTAGCTTTATCAAATATAAAATGGCGACGCGTGGAGATGTCTAAATTTCCGTTGTTTGTCGCCGCAACAACGGACGACTTTAGTTTGTTGAACTATTATTTTTCGAAAATGCACATGGTTGTTCACATTTTTTAGCCTTGTTCCCAAATGTGTAGTGATATCTACATAATGGGCTGTTTTTGCTTACGCGTAAAAGCGCATTTAGCGCATTTAGCTCTAAATGCTACTCTAAATGTACATTTATCCATACAAAATTCGTCACCTAAATGCAACTAAATGCAACTCCATTTTTTATTAAGAATCTAAATGCTAAAAGCAACCCTGTGATCTTCCAACATTTCCACGATTCGAACATGGTTTAATGAGAAAAAGTGGCAACATTGCATTTTCGAGTATACAGTGGCTAGCTGCGTTTCAGTGATCGCCGATCGAGATTTCATTTATTATTTTATGCAGCGTTTTTGCTGCATTTAAAATGCAACATTTAGCACTTTCGAACATAAGTTTTCGAAGAGCGTTCATACTATCGCATTTAGCGAAGCGCACATTGGCGCGATTCTGTCGTTGCGAATTCGGCTGTTAACTTCGAATCCGCAAACGTGCGCACACTTGAGCGATTTTTTCGCGTCGATTTCCGATGTACAATTCACTCAATTTTCCCTTTATTTCGTGTATTTTCGCACTCGGCGTGCCCAAATCGTACAAAATACTATTATTACGAACGTTTTTATTAGTTTTTGTACATTACACGTTTTTTTTCTTTGCCTTTATTGCTGTGACACCTTTCTTCTTCTTCTTTGACGCCTTCAAAACGCTGCAAGCCGCGTTTCGAACGCGTCAATAGAGAGGAACATTGAATGTTCGAAAAATTCGCAGCGACGGAATCGTGCAAGTGTGCGCTAGCGCATTAAAATGTATGGGTAGCATTGTTGTAATTTTTGGGCTTGCGGATTCGCAACGACAGAATCGCGCCAATGTGCGCTTCGCTTTTAGCAAATGTACATTTACCCGAGTTCGAAATCTTATGCTTTTGACAAACAGCCGTGTTCCAGTCGCTTATTCAGATCCGTATCTATTACGATAAATTCTCACGAAAAAGATAATGTGCAAAAATCCCTACTGAAAAGGAAAAAATAAATTCTAAACCGAAAATTCAATACAAAAACTTGAATTGTTTTAACCATAACCAAACATTTGTTTGTGTATATATTCATTTGTCGGTGCTGTCAATTATAATTTGTGATCTTCCAAAATTTCCACGATTCGAACATGGTTTAATGAGAAAAAGTGGCAACATTGCTTTTTCGAGTATACAGTCGCTAGCTGCGTTTAAGTGATCGCCGATCGAGATTTCATTTATTATTTTACATTATTTGGATAAAGAAAAGTTACGCAAATTCAACATCGATTGATGCTGATAGAAATCTGGATTAATTTGTGACAACTCTGTTTGTTTTGTTTCCTAATTAAGTGTTG
>NW_016158595.1:10175-36087 GCF_001687245.7 Rhagoletis zephyria
CATCGATATTGAATTTTCTTAACTTTTCTTTATCCAAATAATTTAATGGGCTGTTTTTGCTTACGCGTAAAAGCACATTTAGCGCATTTAGCTCTAAATGCTACTCTAAATGTACATTTATCCATACAAAATTCGTCACCTAAATGCAACTAAATGCAACTTGATGCTGATAGAAATCTGGATCAATTTGTGATCAATTCTGTTTGTTTTGTTTCCTAATTAAGTGGGAAAAGATTAATTGACAGCACCGACAAATGAATATATACACAAGCAAATGTTCGGTTATGGTTAAAACAATTAAAGTTTTTATATTGAATTTTTGGTTTAAAATTTATTTTTTCCTTTTCAGTAGGGTTTTTGCACATTATCTTCTGCGTGAGAATTGATCGTAATATATACGCATCTAAATAAGAGACTGGAACACGGCTGTTTGTCAAAAGCATACGATTTCGAACTCGCGTAAATGTACATTTGCTAAATGCTATAGCATGAACGCTCTTCGAAAACATATGTTCGAAAGTGCTAAATGTTGCATTTTNATGAACGCTCTTCGAAAACATATGTTCGAAAGTGGTAAATGTTGCATTTTAAATGCAGCAAAAAAGCTACATAACCAATTCGGATTGTCGCGAGATTTTGATCGATATCTACATGGGCTCTAAAATGATCCCTACTTATTGACCGTGACCTCGAATAATTTTGATTTATTTCCCTCCTCATTTCACATAATTCTAAAGAAAGTTTCTCAAAATTTTTACAAATTAAAGTGGCTGTGTTAACCAAATTAGCTATAACTGTATTTCCACTTTTTGAATTTTGAAAATCATTAACTGAAGCTATCTCACTTTTGTTTACAAGCTCCCAAACATTATCAGCCAATTTTATCAACTCTCTGATATCACTTGAAGTAGAACTAGCTAAAATTACACTGAGGTTTTTCGGTAATTTCCTCATCCAAAGTTTCTTAAGAACTTCTTGGCTGAAATTGGAACCCGAAGGCAGTACAAGAGACCGATCACCCATTTCAGAATCAGAATATATTTTGTCTAATTTTGCATTCTCACTTAATGAATTCCTTTCAATTAATATTTTCTTAAGCGCGGTAAATTTATTATTTTCGGGCGGATTTTGAATAAAATCTAAAATGGTTACTATAACTTCTTGCGGAAGTGCAGTAATATTATGCTCATATTTCGTTGTTTCCTGTGTAATATTTTTTGTACTAAACTGCATTTCCGCATGGATAAACCAAGCTTCCGGGCAACTTGTAGCACAAATCTCATTACTATTCCGATCGACATACCGATTTTTTACCTGCTCGTTAAACGAACTTATTTGGCAAATCAATAAGCGTTTCATTTAAATTATGTGTATTACATGTAGGTGTATGTGTATCATGTTGTGGTGAATGAAACATTTAGACTATTTAAACTTTAACAAATAGACCTCAAGAAGGGAAATTTACAATTATTTCAAAAAATTTTAGTATTCAATAAATTATAATAAAATGTATTTATTTATTTTTAATAAAAATAAGTACTATATTTATACTAATCTAAGAGAAAATTTGAACAATACAGCTCACCAATATGTGAATTCAAGCTGCTCCAGCAACAATAATTCCTGACCAATATTTTTGGCACCTTAGTTGAGTCCTTAAATTTGCTCAGTTGCTGATCGTACTTAATGACAGTCGCTAATGTTGCCGCTGCTCAGGCAGTTGTTGTTTTTGTTGCCGTTACTGTGGCGGTAGTGGTTGCACTGCTGCTTTTTTGACAGTCACTGTTGTTGCTTTTGCTGTTAAAATCGTTGCTGTTATTGCCGCTACATGACGGTTGTTGCTGAAACTGTTGCTACTGTGGCAGCCGTTGATGTGACTGTTGCTTGTGCTAAATACCAGTATTGCAACGCTCTGGCGATAAAAAACGGTGAATATATGGTGCCGTAAAGAAAGAATAAACAGCGCTTAGCTGATAATGGCCTAGTGAAAGATGCTGCGACCACTGAGTTGCAGAACAAGCTGACAGTGCGTTGCGTTAGAGGCTGTAAATTTGGAGGCGATGAAGCACTAGCGCTTAGCCGGTGCGGTTGTATTGGTTGCACCATGTTATCCAAAATGTTTGCCGTGTGCTCTTCTAATGAAACTTATTGTGGTTTCAGTTGAGACAGCATGAAATAAAGTTTAAGGAGTCCTGATGCTGATCGTGGTTACTACGTATGACGCCAATATCGCTATTACCTCCTGGCAGGATCGCCAATTGTGGAGCTTTCAAAAACTTATATTTTTTTGGTAAAGTTAAGATCCAATTAAATTTTTAATATTTAACAAAAATACATTTTCAACTATACAGCAAGATGAAAAAATTTGAAGTGAAGAAAAATTTTAAATTTGATTTCCATTTTACAAAAATAACTTAAATCAAAAATTTTCAAAATTAACAAAGTTAAAGTGTAATATAAAGTATGAACCCTACAAAGGCCTCTTATTTCATGCACACGTTGGAGGGGTGATAAAGAGATGTGGTAGGAAGTCTGAATAACATTACTACACTTAGCAAAGGTAACATGAAAACATTTATTTATATTCAGCGAGAGTCGGTTTTTGTTGCACCAGCTGCTGACGTTATCAATATCGATCTGCATCAATTGAGAGTCACGAAGGTTAAAAGGTGTTCGCACGAGGCGATTTTGCGTTCAACTTTTGCTTTCAACTCTCGCAGGGTTGCACGAAAAAAAAGTTGAATGGCTAAATGTTGGCTGGCGACCTACTTTGTTGAAAGCGATTAGTTGAAAGGTAGAAAGTTGAACAATGCAAACAGCTTTTTAAGGCGAATATTTTTATATTTTTTTATACTTTAATATTTTTAGCCATTCAATTTTTTTTTGTGCAACCCTGCGTGAGTTGAACGGAAAATTTGCCTGAAAAATCGCCTCGTGCAAAAGCACCGTTACTAACAGCGGCTACACACGACGAACATATGCGCTCACATGCTCGGCTTGCGGTGCATGTTTGTCGTTTGTAGGGCGGTTCACGAGCTTGGTCCCAAAAAATTAAAAAAATTCGAGTTTCAGCGAGCATGCTCGTCGTTTGTAGCGTGGTTTGCGAGCATCACATTGGAAACAAAAAGAACAAACTCATTTTGTGTTGATGCTTGAAGTGTGCACATCGGCGGATAAATGCATCCAAGCCATGTGCGTCAATTGAATTTTTGATAAATGAGGCTAAATTACTATAAGTATATGTATGTACATACATACAAGTAAAATATAAATAAATTTAAGTAACAAATACATAAAAAAAGCTAACTTAAAGGCATTGCAATTGTATCATCCGCGTCTTTGCTAATCATCTTTACGCTACCACGACAAAATCACATATGAGCCGCTCGCCATCTGTAGCAAACTTCAGCGAGCATGTTGCGCACATGTGCGCGCATATGTTTGTCGTATGTAGCTAGTTTAATGGAAGCATAGATTTTAAGATCATCAGCGTAGAGTAAAAACTTAGGCGAGTGTACATAGTGGAAGATGAAAGATATGAAGATTTGTTTCTAAATAAAACCTTTTTTTTAGATAAAATCAAAAGAAAATAAAGAAAAAGCAGCAATTCATGAAATAATTTGTATAGGACAACTTTTGGAGAATTTCGCCACTTGTATTATGTGTTACGGCAAGACGGACAGACATTTTTCGAATATAAAAGAATGCCTATTAATTGATTTGATTACATTTTGCCAAAACTTGAAAAACGCGTTTTTTCACAATTGCAAACAGTTAAATAAATTGTAAACAACTCACCACAGCAAGCGATTCCTCTTTAAAAACAGTACCGCACAGTTTCAAGCTGACTGCTTGCGTAACGTCTTCATCTTCGCATTTGCTTGCTCTGTGATCACTTTCATATGTTTACTACTGCACTGTTTTCGTCTTCGGCTCAACCTTAGGCTTTCTGCACATTGGTCGTCCAATCATAGTTGCTTCATCGTCACAATAATCAAGCAACGATTACATGACGACTACACTTTCGCACACTCGGTCGTGATATTTCAATTCATCTGGCGTCTAAAAATTCACTTGGAACAGGTATTTTCTGTTTTTCTGGTTGATTTTTTCGCGAAATATATACAAAAACCTGAAATTTTTAAAATATAGACTGCGCTGCAACAATTCTAGACATCATTTTTCAGTAATATCTCTTCTTTTCTTTTCCTGAAATGTGTTTTGTGCATGCACACAGAGACTTTTTACAAGAGGAAGAGAAACATGTATTAATATCGTTAATAAACAAAACAAAAAGCAGTGGACCCATGTATGTGTTAGGTCGGTGTTATGCAGACAAACTTTTGTTTGCCAAATTAAATGGCGGCTGCTTAGTTTGCTCGGAGGTGGTTATGTCGAGTTTGGCACAGGGTTGCACGTTCATTATGGTTTTCATGGCTATTGCCAATGGGAAATGAAAATTTCAGATGTAATATATTTTTTATGATATCTTATAGGTAATTAACTGTACCCTAATCTTTTAAGCTCCTACAGCATAAATTCAGTTATTTGACTTACGGTATCACGGCAATTTTTGTGTGTAACAACAATTATCTAAAATTTTTGTATATGACAACACCGGATTTGCTGCAGTTTGACCAAACAAAATTAGTTTGCTGTGAGAGTCGCCAAACTCGCTCTCTTCGAGTTTGCTGCAACGACAATTTCACGCAGTTTGCCAAACAAAATTTCTGCATAACACCGACCTTACTTGAATTTATTTATATTATACTTGTATGTATGTACATTAGACTGCATGACCAGAAAAAGTTGCAGTTTTCCGCCGGGATTACAAAATTTATTATATCTTAAGACTTCTACCAAAATATTTCGGAAAAATATTAAGATTTAAGTGACTGAACTGATTGGAAAAAACCCCCAAAAATTGAGTTTTTTATGAATAAAAATAGTTTCCTAAAAGATTTCTTGGAAAAAATCTCCTTAAATGGCAACATGGTATAAATCTGCATAAAAATCTTCAAAATTATCTTTTAAAGGAATCATAATAATACAATTTTTTATGCTGTTTTTTTTAACATTTTCTAAGATTTGTTTAAGAAAAACTTGAAAAACTGGGCCAAAACTATACCGATATGGACTTGTGAGGTATCAGTGAAAAGGTATTTTCTCACCCTTTTCATTTCTTTGCAAAAAAAAACTCATTCACTTCCCAAAAAATTCAACATGGAATGAGGCTCATTTGTCTCACCTTTCTCTTTAATGCTTTAATTGAGCTTATTTGCAAAGAAATAAGAAAGGGTGAGCAAATTCCTTTCCAATGCTCACAAGTCTAAATCGGTAGAGCTTAGGCTGAATTATTCAAGTTTTTTTTAACCAGTCTTTGAAAAAAGTTGAAAAACAGCATCAAAAATCTCATTATTGCGATTCCCTTGAAAACTTTTTTTTAAATATTTGTATGCAAGTTTTTTAAGCTTAAACTGCTTTGTCACCTTACGTGGTTTTTCGCAAAACATACTTAAAAAACTGCTTTTATCCACAAAAAACTTAATTTTTGGTATTTTCAAATCAGTCCAGCTCATGTAAATCTTGGTGAAGGACTCAAAATATAATAGATTTTACAACTCCGGTGGAAACTTCCACCTGTTCTGTTATAAAAACGGAACGATTTTTTTTTGTATGGGGAGTGATGCAGTCTAATGTACATACATACATATACATATAGCAAGGCACATTAAACAGGTAGTAGCAGCAGGGCTTCAGTTTTGTCAAACCTTAGGTGTGTAAAGTAACAAATAGTAAGTACTAATTTGTACTGGAACCTGCAAATTTTTACTGGAAAAGTGTATAATAACACAGAAAATTCCCAGCAGAGCTCTGAATCGAGAGCGTAACAACACGGGAGAGCTGCAAATTCTTGCTAGTGAAATTTTTAGCAGAAATTAGCTAGCAGAAAAAGAAGAAGAATAAATGTCAAAAGCCGCCATTTGTTGAATTGGTTTAGCACAAACAAAGGTAAAATGAGTGGAAATCAAATTATTAATGATGCACTGAACTTTGTAAGTGCTTGTGTGTGAAGCGAAGATGATTTATCAATAGAAAAATGTTTACAGCAGAATTAGAGTTGCCAGATTTTTTATGCGCGAAATCAGTACATTAGACTTTTTCATGCTAAAAAAATCAGTACTTTTCAGTAAATTTTTAATCAAAGCAAAATTATGAATGTAAGTAACAGAAAATTATTTAAAACGCCTAAGTTCTTGTTTTTAACAATATTTTGGTATATTAATAATATAAAGTTTGTAAAAAATATAAGTGTTATTCATTTTAACATGAGTGTACACCGGACCCAATAAATTGTTTTATATTTGTGACTTTTAGCAATAATGAGATCCATCCCATTTTCAGTGTTTAAGTAGTCAAAGAATTCTATACAAAGAATTTTAATTTGAAGTTCACTTTCAAAAATCTTAATTAGAAGCCGGTTTCTCTCTTTGCGCCAGGAAACAAACTTTATTCCTAAGATCCTCTCATACTGAGAAAAAGTACCACTTTTTAAGGTGTTCATCTATATTTCCTCATGGCTTAAATAATTTTTCAACTACCCAAAAACTGCGAAAGACTAAGAATTCGCCAAAAAGAGTATCTAACTCTATGTCTTGTATGCAAACATCTTTTACAAAGTCAGTAAATTGAGAAAAAGGAGTTGTAAATTATAGGCAAAAGCCATTCGAATATTGAAATTTATTGTTATTAAACTGAAAGTTATTTTCGAGATAACTAACAACAATTACAAAATTTAAGCCTTCTTTTTAAATAATTTAAGCACCATCATGTTATCGCAACTGGTACGTAACGACCCGGCGATATGCCCATAAAACGATTGATCTTTTTGTTGTATTAATTTCTTGGGCATATCAAACATTATCTAAAACATGTCAACTATAATTAAATTATTATCTTCTTATTTTTTACAGTAGAGTTAAGGAAGTTCCAACGTTATGTAAAAACCTTAAGAAAATACTAAAGTATTTGGTTTGAATAGAAAACTCAGTACAAATCAGTACAAATTTTGAAAAATCAGAACATTAGCGTACTGATTGAAGAAATGAATAAAATCACAACAAGAGCTGAAAGATCAGTACTCTACTGATAAAATCAGTACGTCTGGCAACCGTAAGCAGAATGTCAAAATGGTGCAACAAATATTCACATGCAAGCTTTTCTAGTTTTGTGTTCAGTAACTTGTTCTGCTAGTTTTCTCTTCTTCTCAATTTTACGCTCTATACAATAGGATCCTTTTTGTCTGCTTTTGATTGGTCGAACGTGTTTACATTTCTTTCTGTTTTGTCATTCTAGGTTTCTCAAGCAAAAACAGAATATATGGCAGGATTGTGGTTGTTCTAATGCTATTACCTGTATAATATGCCTTGGCGTATAATAATTTACAGCCCCATTCCCATGCCAATGACAAAACTCAGCGGCTGACTATTGCCTTTACTACTGCGCCTAATACTATGCCGCAAATTTATTTTAATGGTATGGTGACAATTGTCATTGTTATTGTTATGACCTACTGAGTACGCAATGACAGCGAAACAATGTTTCTATTTAGTGCGTTCCAGAACGTCTACGATTTGCAAGTTTTGCAAGATTTAGTCTAAAGTCGTTCCCATACGCCACGTTCACATAAGGTTTATTAAAGGCGAAAACAGCTGTTCCTGTAAAACCTACAAATCGTGAAGTACGGGAACAGGCTAATTGTGTTTTAGGTTTTCGGCTTTCGGAGTCGTACAAGCTTTCGAAGTTGTTCAGGCTTTACAGGCGAGCAACTCCACAACAAACTTTTTGCGCTTGACGTTTCTTCAAACCTTTGACATTACGCAGTAAATGGGGAGAATGGTCTAGGAATGAGTTTTTCGACAATTTAATCAGTACTTTTGTTCCCCTTTTTTATATTAATGTTCTAACAATAAATAATTTTTCCTTGCATTTTATTGCCTAAATTTTGTGTAAAGCTGGGTTTACAAGAGTCGATTTTCTAAGCGATTCAACATTGCTCCAGAAAAATCGCTCGTGTAAATGGTGATTTAAAAATCACTTCCCTCAAATTAGACAGCCAGTCAACTTTTGCTGGCGATTATCGCCTGTGAGAAAATCGCCTCATGTAAAGGCAGCTTAAAATTCCTTTAAAATATGGCAAGTGTTATCGATTACACCATCGCGACAATCATATTCACCAGTGCTAATGTTCGAATGAGTAATACCATGGTCTGACCGACATCGATATCATGTTTTCGTTGCTAAAACTGGATTTCGACCTAAAACTTGTGTTTTCGCCCATGTCAAATATGTCAAAGAAAACCAGTTTCCGCTGAAAACTTACTGAAAACTCACGTTCCACTCATTCCAATCGGTGTCTTCACTAGTTTTTTTTGATTATTTATCGAAGTGGAAAAAATACCCTGCCAGCCACGGCTCTCCACTTTCCCCTGAAAATCAAGCCATTCACAAACACATTCACAACTTTTTAGTCATCTTACCTACACACTAAGGTTGCCAGACGTACTGCTTTTGGGAGTAATCGTATTCCTTTTTATTGCAATGTACTCCCTTGTACTCCCAAAAAAATATCTGGAAATGTACTCCTTTATTAGTTTTGTATTTCTTTTGTACTCCTTTTTCCAGCTATTCATATTTTATCATATACAGGGTATAAAATAATAACTGTTGCACAGTTTTTTGAAAAATAAAAGGAACCTTTATACATTTTGCGAAAAAAGTAGTTTATTGTTAGTTTTCCACAGATTTTACTTAAATTTTATTAATTAGATTTTTAATTTTAACCTTCATATGGGTTTACCAGCGGGTTTGAGAGAAAAGCGCAAGCGGAACGCAAGTCTTCGTCGGTTACTTTATTACATATCTTCTGTAACCATAGGCAAATGTCCCCCATTTGGGTCCTTTATACTCCGTCTTTTGTCCAATACAAGGCCTCATACTCAGCAATTGAAAAGACTCGGAACTGATGACTAGGAGGGCATTCATTCGACCAACCCTATACAGTTTTTATACCCGAGCGCCCTTGTGCACATGGGTATAGTAACTTTGTTCGCATAACGGTTGTTTGTAACAGTCAAAACGAATCGAGATAGATATGGACAAATGTATACGTAAATGATCAGAATGAAAAGAGAAGTCGATTAAGCCATGTCTGTCCGCCCGTCCGACCATCCGTCCTGGTATATAGATTGCCCTTTATCCAAGGTAGGTTGACATTGAAAATGGGCGAAATCGGACTGTAACCACGCCCACTTCCCATATAACGGTATTTTCGAAAAATGCAAAAGCTGAGATATTTTAGTAAATATTAGATGCAAATTGTTGAAAATTAGTACATGGAGTAGAATTGTGGTAAGAAATAATATTGTTATGCAATTTTTGGAAAATGAGCGTAACCCCGCCCACTTATGATGAAATGCTGTATCTCAGTAGCCGCTTCACCAATCCTTACCAAACTCGATGCGAGGGTTGGTTAGGGTCTAGCTAGAAATCTGTTGAAAATCTTTGAAATCGGGCAATAACCACGCCCACCTGGCATATAACGGTAATTTACAGACACACGAAAACTGCGATAAATCAGTAACTACTGCAGCTAATTCACTTAAAATCGATGATTACAATAACCACTTAGCAGAAATTTATAATACAATAAATGTTTGGATAATCGGCGTGGCGCCACCCACTTATGACCACAAATGTGTATCTCGGTAACCGATTTATCAATTTCCATCAAACTCGGTGCTCTTAATAACCTTGGTACGGAAAAGCAATTTGTTGAAAATTATTCAAATCGGACCAAAATTACACCCGCTTCCCGTATAACGGTAAATTTCAGAAATACGAAAACTCCGATATTTTAATAACTGAGGACGCTAATTTACTTCACGTAAATAGTTACAACAATCTCCTAACAATAAATAAGACTGCTATAGACTTTTAGGAATTGGGCGTAGCACCACCCACTTATAACTACAAAGGTGTACCTCGGTAACCTCTTTATCGATTTGTACCTAACTAGGTTCAATTATATCATTAAGGGCCGGTTACTCAATGTCTGGTTAATACTAATCTGCGGTTAAACATCGTTATTGACGTTACCGACTCCCTGTTATATGCACTGCATATTATCGAAAACGGTTGAAATCGGGTAAACATCCTTACTTGTCATGCAAAGGTAGTTCACAGAAAGTTGAAACGACGATATTTGATACCTGCGCCGGGTATATAAAGTTCGGTTTCGCCCGAACTTATACTCCTTTAGTTGTTTTTTCTTTTTTTTATACAAAATCTAAGAAAAATGCACCTGAAAACGACGTGCGTGCCGCATGTACTTATCTCCCAAAACTGGCAAATGCAAGTAAGGATTAAAATTTTTAAACTAATTAATAAAATTCAAGTAAAATATTTACAAAGCTAACAAAAAATACTTTTTTTTCACAAAACCTATAAAGGACCCTTTTATTTTTCAAAAAACCTGTGCGACAGTTATTATTATACACCCTGTACTTTGCAATTCATATTATGGCAAACGCTAATTAGTAAGCAAAGCTATGTGTGATAGTGAAAAGGTGTAAGCATGGTCGTAGCAAGGTAGGTGCAGGGCAGGGTGTCCAGATTGTTTAAAAAAAGCGCAATTTCTGAAAAAAAATCGGCAAAAATCTTTTGTTTTAAAAAGGAGATCTTGTCATAATATAGTTTTTAAAACCAAAAACGAATATAATACCTTCAGAGTATAATAACAAATAACACAAATCACTTTTATAATAGTGATATACAAACAATTTTCTTTAAAAATACGCATACTTTTTAAAAATATTTGTTTCAACACATTTTGCAACAGGACTGCGCAATTATTAAATTTATTATAACTGATATTAATTGATTAATCGCACAATCCTATTTTAAGAGCTCGGCGCTAAAAATTTGATAAAAATATAATAAGGCGAGATCAGCTATTTCTACAATTTCTTCAAAATCTCCTGAAGTATCTGAATGATCTACATTTCTGTTGTTGTTATATATTGAGCTATTCAACCTTTATAACATACATATAACACTTTATTCGAACTATTGAATTAAGGCTTTGCAACCTCGTCCTGTTTCGAATCTTAGTTTTTGTTGAATTTATTGCGGAAAAAACGCGCTCGACAAATCATGTGAGTGCGACAAGGATAAGTATATGAATTTATTTATATTTCCAAACTTTTTATTGCCTGTTGCGGTTTTTACTCCGTAAGCAATCATCCAAAATTCTTTAGAGTCGGATGGAATGGTTCTGAGAAAAGTTAATCCATGGAAAAGTTAAAACATTTAACAGGTTCCCTGTCCAATGAATCAAAGTTTTTTGCCTTGTCTCACAAGTCCATGCATCATATATGAGCAAAATCAGTGCTGACTTCAGATACATATTTCTAGGTATTTTGCAAAAAATATATTGTTTTTGTGTGGAAGTATACAAAACAGTTGTGGATTGAATATGATACATAGGACGTACCTTATCGAAAACTATTTCCCACCCTTATGTATAATAAATGAGAAATTAAATATTTTATTTTTTTTTGCATAAGGGCATATAATCTACGCTCTTTGCATATTTTTATATGCAGATAATATCAAATCAGATAAAGAATCCTGAAAAGAACGGGGGACGTATGCCATGAAAAAAGATGTATTGCATGAGGACAGGGAACCTGTTAAATATTCTGTCAAAACGCATGTGATTCCTCGACTTTAGCGCTCAGACGCACAGGGGTTTCGTATTATTTGCAAAAAGAAATAAAATGATACAGACAGTGATTTAGTATTAATTCAAATCAATAGTCATATATATTTGTCAAGATTTCTTTGTATACAATTGAGTCTATTACCTTAATGCGGGAAATATCGATGAGGCTGGTAGCTCCGGTGTTCTTCCTTGATGATTCAAAAGAGAAGTGAAGGATTAAATTAAATCGCGTTAGTTGCGGACCGCCGGACAAACACCGATATAGAAGGGGAAAGTTAACGAAAGTTCGTTGTCCGGCGAGAAGGACTTGCTAACGGCCCAAGTCTTCGCGTTAATACGTATGTGTATACATACGTGCGCATGTATAGTTATATACACACGCATGCGTACACAAATACGTATTTGAGTGAGTTAGAGAAAATGGCATTAGGGTGGAGCTTTTTGAAATATTTAGGCTGAAGGCCTAAACATATTCAGTTTCCGCTGCTTTTCTTCCCTTCAAAGTCAAATAGTGAATTCGCAGGTCCCTGAAACTCGCCCTCTTGTGATTCACACACTTTTCTGGTGACAAAATCAAAGCTTTTTTAAAAGTATTTAATTGACTAGGTAATGGTTTAAAAAGTTCTTCGATTGGGGTGATTAAACATTTTTGACAGTCTTTTAATATGCTTCTTAAGTCAAGTTTATCATGCAGTTCATTAGCCTCTTCTGTAAAAATTATNATTCTGTCAAAACGCATGTGATTCCTCGACTTTAGCGCTCAGACGCACAGGGGTTTCGTATTATTTGCAAAAAGAAATAAAATGATACAGACAGTGATTTAGTATTAATTCAAATCAATAGTCATATATATTTGTCAAGATTTCTTTGTATACAATTGAGTCTATTACCTTAATGCGGGAAATATCGATGAGGCTGGTAGCTCCGGTGTTCTTCCTTGATGATTCAAAAGAGAAGTGAAGGATTAAATTAAATCGCGTTAGTTGCGGACCGCCGGACAAACACCGATATAGAAGGGGAAAGTTAACGAAAGTTCGTTGTCCGGCGAGAAGGACTTGCTAACGGCCCAAGTCTTCGCGTTAATACGTATGTGTATACATACGTGCGCATGTATAGTTATATACACACGCATGCGTACACAAATACGTATTTGAGTGAGTTACAGAAAATGGCATTAGGGTGGAGCTTTTTGAAATATTTAGGCTGAAGGCCTAAACATATTCAGTTTCCGCTGCTTTTCTTCCCTTCAAAGTCAAATAGTGAATTCGCAGGTCCCTGAAACTCGCCCTCTTGTGATTCACACACTTTTCTGGTGACAAAATCAAAGCTTTTTTAAAAGTATTTAATTGACTAGGTAATGGTTTAAAAAGTTCTTCGATTGGGGTGATTAAACATTTTTGACAGTCTTTTAATATGCTTCTTAAGTCAAGTTTATCATGCAGTTCATTAGCCTCTTCTGTAAAAATTATTTTTATAATTGGAACAATTTATTTGAATGGAAAAAATCGCCACACATCGGCAATGGTGATTTTCTTAATTTTTACTCAAATATTAAAAAAAAATCGCCAAATTGGCGCGAAATCGCCAAATCTGAACACTCTGCTGCACCTCGGGTATAAAAATCAGAAAAATATTAAATTAATTATAAGGCTTAAATTAAAAAATGGCCATATATTCAGGAAGAGTCCGGAATTCTTTTGTCGAATTTAATTGGGGAAACTTTCCTATAAAGGCGGTAATTGAAAAGGCGGTCAGCGAAGGGGAAGTGGGCATGACACCTCCAATCCCCCTTTTTGGAGAAGACATGAATCGCCATTGACAAAAATGCAATCCCCGACCACCTAGGCCCCCTATGGGTCCCTAGGAACCCCTTAGAAAAATCGCCAAAAATCACAATTCTCACTTGCGTCCCCAGTATTTTTGCGTAGAATACCTTTCTGCGTAGGCGGCCTTCGGCCCCGCTTAGGGATTATTACCCTTACTACGTAGAATTCTCCTTTTTTGTTGCCGAACAAGAGAAGAGAACCCTTTTTGTCAATGGCAGTTCATCACCTCTCCAAAAAGGTGCCACGCCCACTCCCCCTTCGATCACCATCTCTTTAACGACCGCCTTATTAGAAAGCCAACCCATTTAGTTATTAATTTTTTATCATATATTTCAGCTTTGAAAAACATTTCTAAGATGTCTTTGTTTCTTTGTACCTAATTAATGGTAATTTGTAACAATAAATTGACAAAAAAAATTAAAAAAAAATTTACTCCTTTTTTATGTCTTGTACTGCTTTTTTTCTATCGAAAATATAAATGTACTCCTTTCTCCGTTTCAAAATCTGGCAACCTTACACATTTTTTGTCTCAATTGTCAACAAAATTTCCCTTTGTTAGAGCTGCGTACCCGATAATAATTCGTACTCTAATAAGAATTCTATGCGTTAGAGCGAGCAAGTTGGAAACATCGAAGTTTTGATGGCAATATACATACTGTGAAGAAATGTCGCTTTGCTAAAATTTTGAAGGTAAGAATACATATTTAACAATTTTATTTGATTATAATGTAATTTTTCTTTTAGATCGCAAAACACCAGCGACTTAGCTACGATCTAAAGGTATATATTGAGATTTTATATATGTTTATAAAGTTTAATTGATATTTTTTTTGTTTACAGGTTAGGCATTTACCATCAGCACCTTCAACGCTAGCAGCTTCATCGCCAGGAGCACCATCAGAAAACTGAGTTTGTAAATGATTTCAAACTGTTACTATACATCAAAAGAAGGGTAAATCGATTACCTTTTGTTTGATTATAAAATCACTGAAATCGCTTTACGTTTTTATAAAAATTTTGGACCTTTGGAAAACATCTATAAGTAAGCAGTGAAAAAGGTAAATTTTGCAAAGTTGTAACAAAACTAATTGTTGTGAACCGGTGTAAATGATTTGCAACTGTTAATATATATAAAAAGGTAAATCGATTACCTTTCTTTTGATTAAAATTTTGTTAAAATCGCTTAATGTTTATATAGAAATTTTGCAACTTTTGAAAACATCTATATGTAAGGCTTTCTGCTCATTGGTCGTCCAATCATAGTTAAGTCATAGTTATCGTCATGAAGCAACGATTACATGACGATTACACTTCTGCACACTTGGTCGTGATATTTCAATTCATTTGGCGTCTAAAAATTCACTTGAAGCAGGTATTTTCTGTTTTTTTTGGTTGATATTTTCGCGAAATATTTACAAAAACCTGCAATTTTTTAAATATAGACTGTGCTGCAACATTTCTAGACGTAATTTTCTAGTAATATCTCTTCTTTTCTTTTCCTGGAATGTGTTTTGTGTATGCACACAGAGACTTCATACAATTTCGTCATATTTTATAGTTAAAACGCTCATATTTATTAAATTTTAATGCAATTATCCACTTTTTAATAATTTCCACAGATTTTATGCAAAAAAATACTAATTTTTATACAATTTTAATGCAAATATTAACTTTTTCACTAATTTTCCCCCATAAAATGTAAACAAACAATGCGTGCACAACGATTAGCAAACGACAGTGCCGTACTTATCCGTTTCTGCATCTTCTACGATTTGCCGATAACTAGCCGATAACGACAAGTGTGCAGATCTCCTTTGAAATGCATGTGCTCGGCTCAAAATTTCAGGGCGAGACGATAACGCAACTATGATTGGACGACAAGTGTGCAGATAGCCTAAGGTGTAAAACAGTCGTCAAATTTTGCAAAGTTGTAACAAAACTGAATTTTTGTGAACCAGTACAAATGGTTTGGAACTGTTAATATATATTAAAAGAAAGGTAAATTGATTACCTTTCTTTTGATTATAATACTGTTGAAATCGCTTAACTCTTTTATAGAAATTTTGCAACTTTTGGAAACAGCTATATGCAAAGGAGTAGTAGTAATAATAAGCAATTAACCAACCACATATATATGTAAAAATATCTTTATTATTAATGTTAATTATAATTTTTATTCATAATATTGATTACTATGTATATTAGGTTAACAATGCATTTTAAAAAATTAAATTTGCAAAATAATAATTAAAAAAAAAGTAAGATTTTTTATTTAAAGTTTTTAAGGTTATTTTGAATTCGCTGTGAAGAGAATGCAACCCTGTGCCGGCTGAAGTGGGCAATGCTAGACGAGTGCAGCTATATGTTTTCCTTACGAAGTATTTGAATGAGTGCGACAGTGATGCAAGGCTCACACGTACAGGGGGAAACTGGTGAAAGTCTGCACACCGCCCATACCAAATTCACCAGATTTTTCACCAATTTTCAAGTGAAAGAAACCCGCGGTTTCACCAGATTTTTCACAACTTTTGGCCATTTCGAATTTATTAGGTCCTTTCCCGTACGCAACCCACGGGTGCCCAAAATAGCCCAAAAATCATTCCCGTACTCAACAAAATGGGTAATAGAGAGCCAAAATTAGAGCGTATTGGATCGTAAGTGTCTTCTTCTTCCTGTCCGAAACAGCCCGGACTTTTTCTCCGGGTAAAAATGGATAAAGCGTCAAAGTGCATATCAGTTGTTTTGTGTTTCCATGTTGCCAGCATTTACTTGGTGCTTTTAAGGAATAGTGAATGTATTTTCAATCTTTAAGTATATTCTTAAAATCAAATTTGTGAAACAAAAAATCAATTTCCAAGTGCTTGCATTTGAGTGACAAAAACAAATACAACGCGAATAAGCTGCTTCTCAAATTCTGGGCATGAAACGTGGTTTTTTGTGTTCCCGTACTGTTCTGGATTATGTTCCATTCTTGAGAGCGAGAGCCAACTTTTGCTTATTCTCTAATTACCGGATCCGGTCCGGATTGTTAGGGAAAGAACCTATTGTTAATTGGCTGGTCTAAGTAAAATAAGAATGAAAGTTAAAGGTTGTAAATGAAGAGAAAATGAAGGCAAAGTGTTTTGGTTTTGTTTTGTGTAGCAAAACTGTAATCAAAAGGTGTAAGAAATGTCAACGGAAACATTAACAACCGGTGTGAACAGCCTTCAGCCCACAATCCCAAAACTCGTTTTCCAAGTGTTTTCGTTGTCGGTCAGAATATGGTATAACTGTCAGACGACGCCCGAAAAGCCTGAAACAAGTTCGAAATTTGGCATCTTTCAGGCTTTTCGGGCATTTCAAACTTCGGTTATGGAGCAGCTTCTATACAATTGCACTAAATCATCTTTCAGGCTTGAGCGCCTCAAGCCGCAACGCCTGAAAAACCTGCTATGAAGCTTCAGCTTAACTGCACCAATAGTCATACGATGAATTTTGTCAGTGTCGTGGGAATAGGGCGGTTAGCCTCATTTATCAAAAATCCAATTAAGACACACGATTTGAATGCTTTTATTCGCCGATGTGCACGCTGCAAGTATCAACACAAAATGAGTTGTTGTTTTTGTTTCCAATGTAATGTTCGCAAACCACAGTACAAACGACGAAAATCAATTTGCTTTTTTTTGCGAACATGCACCGTAAGCACGAGCATGCTCGCGCACTTTTTCGTCGTGTGTGGCCAGTGTAATACTATTGTTTTGGTAGCCGTTAGACTGTGTTTATACACGGAAACTTTTGTCAACTCGATTTTCCACATTCCCTTTTGGTGTTGCTCGTTTCATTTACACACGGCAACTTTTTTGTATGCAATTGTTGTTGTCAGCTGTGAACCGCTAACTCAATTTATACAGACGAACAAGCTTCGAGTTGCCGCAACAAAAATCGCCGTGTGTAAATGAGCACTTACTGATTCGATACATTTAGGGCCGATTTCACCAACCTAACTTAAGTTGAACTTAACGGCGCGTTTACATTAGAAAACGCTGTCAAGGCAATAAAGAAATACGTATTAAGGTACGACCGCTCTAAGCGGCGCGATACTGCAGCGGCACTACGCGACACGGCGTGACACTTTTTGGTATACCGCATTGAAACTGCAGCGGCGCGACAGTTTGCTGCAAATTTTTGAATTTATTTGTGTCAAAACCTTCAAACAAGATGGCTGCCAGTGACGCTAATGCTATGTTAATGACGTTTATTTTTATTTTCCTTGGCAAATTCTTCTCAAATGTTATGTTTCTTTACATAAAATTTTCTTCCCGAATGAAATGCATGAGAATATTCACTCACAAAACGAAATACAAATTCTTCGAGTTAAAAATATTGTACGAAATGTTATGTCGTAACGCTCGGTATACTGCACTACACGGCATCGGAGCTGCGAGACACCACCCGGCGCGACGTGTTTGCCCAGTTGGCCAAGTTTTCCGACCAGTGTCGCGTCGCGTAGCTCAGCTGACGCTTAGTGTGGTATGCTCCAGAATCCATGCAAAGAATATTTTGTTGTGCTGTATAGTGTAGTGTCCCGTCGCCCAGTGCGGTCGTACCTTTAGTTGTCAAAAACGCTGATAATTGTCTCCGTGGCATAGGCGTCCTGAAAAAAGTTATGACAAATTCATTTTGAACAAAATGTCGGACGTGAACTTTGTATTATAATACGCGTTTCGCGCGAGTTATTTAAGCTAAAAACTAAAAAATAATAAAGAAGAGACAAATTTACACGCACATCAGCGTCTCTTGTGTTATATAGTTCTTTTGTCATGAATTTCTCTTCTTTCTTGCACAAGACGTCAAGGTTATTGTCTGTATACGTCAAATCACTGTCCGATTTACTGTCTTCAAAATAATTAAGACAGTGATTGAGAAAATTAGAGAAATATGCATGTATTAGTGAAAAAGTGTGCATATTTTGCTATTGTCATGACTAATGTGACCAACTATTTCATAATAATAAATAAATAAATAATTTCATTTTCCCTTGGAATATGCATGTTGGTTCGGGGAGAGGTTGTCAGTTTTTATATTCCGTCCGATATATTTGCCGATGAGCCTCTGAAATGTTTTAAGAAAGAAAGAAGTGAGGTTTATAGGTCTGAAATCCTTCGGTTTCACATGAGCGTCCTTGCCTCTTTTTGGTCGGAATACAGCCTTTGCCTTTGTCCACCCATGTGGTATGTGAGTCAGGGTTAGGCAGGCTGTAAAAATATGAGAAAGCAGGGGGCACAGTATGTCCTTAGCTTCCTGTAGTCGAGCAGGAAAGATTCCGTCAAGGCCAGGAGATTTATAGGGCTGAAAGGACATTAAAGCCTATTCCACCCTATCATCACTTACGACTTCCCTAACGGTATCACACAGAGACAAGTACGTCCTAGGACCAGGCGAAAATCCGGAGTTGTCGTCCGAGCAGCCCGGGAAGTGAGTGCTCATAAGGACCTCCAGCATTTCGTTACATAATGTCGTCCAGTCACCGTTACGCTTCTGGATAGAGTTCATACTTGAAGAGGATTTCGAGAGAACTTTCCTCAGCCTGTTGGCTTCGGAGTTCTCTTCTATGTTGTTGCAGAAGTTTTGCTAAGGTTCGCGTTTCCTGTTCGCTTAGCGTGATTGAAAAGCCTCCTGCTGTTTTCCTCAGTGCTGAAATCTCGGATTCCACTACTGGGGTTTCGTTTTACCCTTCGGGAGAGTACTTGGGCAGAAGGCTTTGAAAGCAGCATTACAGGCATTCGTCACAAAGTTCACTGCTTCATAAATTTTTGACAATGAGTCCAGCTCACCGAGAGAAACACCCTTTGTATTCGAGAAACTCGCTTCATCAGGTCTTAACGATAAGCAGGACCTATCGTGAGAAGCGTATCTGCATAGAGAGGCCGACAGCGTATTTCTATACTTTGCCTAGTCAAAGGATCAAAATTCAGATTGAAACTAATGTAGAGGTGGTCCCTTATCCGATCGGGCAAACCGCTCGACACAAGAGTGATATCCAGCACTTCCCTTCTAACAGAGGTCACAAAGGTGGGATCGTTCCCACGGTTACATACAGTAAGATTATATAAAAGAATAAAGTCAAGTAAACATTCATCTTGGGAGTTGGTGTCGCTGGAACCCCAGATCGTGTTATGTGAATTAGAGTCGGCCCCTAGTATGACCGGCAGCTTTCTGCGATTTGCTTCCTTCACATCTCTTCCAGTCTATAGGGTGGAAAAACATGGCTGTCGTGGGCCATGTAGGTTGTTGCCAGCCAGATCACGCTCTCCTTCAGTTGGACGCTGATGCAGACAGTGTCCTCGTCGCTGTAATGGGAGAGTAAAAAATAAGAATATACTTTTTTAATTAGAATGCAAGCTCTGATCCTACCTATTACTGGAGCTGTTACCACCTGGTAGGCATCAGAGTTCAGTCCGCAAACCTTGTTTCTGACGATCCAAGGTCCTTGGAATAGAAGAAGGAGAGCAGCCGAGGCTGCCTTGGAGTGGTACAGATTAATTTGCAGGATCTGCACCATCATCAGAATCGGTTATGCTCATTGCTTCTAGCTCCCTCCGCTCGGCGGCGGCAATGATGTCATTGTGATGTCATTGTCTCCTCCTCCGGTTCGGATACCAGAAGATGGTCCTCGTCCAGCGTTGTCCAACGACTGTAGACCGACCATAGATGGGGCCAGGTGAAAATACGGAGTTGTCGTCCGAGCAGCCCGGGAAGTGAGTGCTCATAAGGACCTCCAGCATTTCGTTACATAATGTCGTCCAGTCACCGTTACGCTTCTGGATAGAGTTCATACTTGAAGAGGATTTCGAGAGAACTTTCCTCAGCCTGTTGGCTTCGGAGTTCTCTTCTATGTTGTTGCAGAAGTTTTGCTAAGGTTCGCGTTTCCTGTTCGCTTAGCGTGATTGAAAAGCCTCCTGCTGTTTTCCTCAGTGCTGAAATCTCGGATTCCACTACTGGGGTTTCTTTTTACCCTTCGGGAGAGTACTTGGGCAGAAGGCTTTGAAAGCAGCATTACAGGCATTCGTCACAAAGTTCACTGCTTCATAAATTTTTGACAATGAGTCCAGCTCACCGAGAGAAACACCCTTTGTATTCGAGAAACTCGCTTCATCAGGTCTTAACGATAAGCAGGACTTATCGTGAGAAGCGTATCTGCATAGAGAGGCCGACAGCGTATTTCTATACTTTGCCTAGTCAAAGGATCAAAATTCAGATTGAAACTAATGTAGAGGTGGTCCCTTATCCGATCGGACAAACCGCTCGACACAAGGGTGATATCCAGCACTTCCCTTCTAACAGAGGTCACAAAGGTGGGATCGTTCCCACGGTTACATACAGTAAGATTATATAAAAGAATAAAGTCAAGTAAACATTCATCTTGGGAGTTGGTGTCGCTGGAACCCCAGATCGTGTTATGTGAATTAGAGTCGGCCCCTAGTATGACCGGCAGCTTTCTGCGATTTGCTTCCTTCACATCTCTTCCAGTCTATAGGGTGGAAAAACATGGCTGTCGTGGGCCATGTAGGTTGTTGCCAGCCAGATCACGCTCTCCTTCAGTTGGACGCTGATGCAGACAGTGTCCTCGTCGCTGTATTGGGAGAGTAAAAAATAAGAATATAGTTTTTTAATTAGAATGCAAGCTCTGATCCTACCTATTACTGGAGCTGTTACCACCTGGTAGGCATCAGAGTTCAGTCCGCAAACCTTGTTTCTGACGATCCAAGGTCCTTGGAATAGAAGAAGGAGAGCAGCCGAGGCTGCCTTGGAGTGGTACAGATTAATTTGCAGGATCTGCACCAACATCAGAATCGGTTATGCTCATTGCTTCTAGCTCTCTCCGCTCGGCGGCGGCAATGATGTCATTGTGATGTCATTGTCTCCTCCTCCGGTTCAGATACCAGAAGATGGTCCTCGTCCAGCGTTGTCCAACGACTGTAGACCGACCATAGATAGGGCAGATACTGAGCCCGTGTCGCTCTCAGTATCTGTCGCGGTATCAGATACACTCGTTGGTGGGTCCACAGGTTGACTCGTGGTGTTTCCTGTGTACCCCGCGCTGCCAGCCACCGATGCCGGCTCGGGGGCCGCAGGTCCGCTCGAGGCGTTGCCTGTCTTTTCGGCCCCTTCGTCGGGAGCCGAAGGAGCGGGTCAGCTCGAGGCGTTGCCTGTTTCTTCTCCTTACTGCTCCGCTCTCTGGTGGATTTTTACTGTAATGGAGTAAAAGCCGTAGCTAATTACCCCTTCACAATCCTCGAGAACTGGGACAGAAGCATCGTTGATGACAAAGCCAACAAAATGTTGCTTCCCCTTGGTCTCGCCAACTCGGACTATCCTCCAACCGCTGGTGGACAGTCCTTCGTTGCCCAGTCGGATGAACTTGAGTATCTCCTCCGGTGTTGACGGCTCAGCTGGTACCCAAGCCCAGGCTCGCGGCGTATTAGTGATTTCATCCCTATGGACGGCAAGTAAGTCTGCCCTGAGCCACAGCTGTCCAGCCGTGGACATAGCTTCTTTATAGAGCCAGACCGCGCGCTCATCCGCGCACGCTACCAGCTTAACTCGCCCTTGATGCCATTCGGCATCCCGGACGACTGGTGCACGGCCGGGGTACTTCTGGAGTATCCCTTTATATACCCTGCATAAACGCATCAGGACGGACTTCCAGTTGTCCGTGGTAGTGTGGCCGTCCGGATGACCTTTGTCCAACACCGCCAGCGTGAGGTGCTCCTTGGCGGCTGCACTGAACGACTTCGGTGTTTGATACGGCCATGGACGGACGGTTAGAGGGAGAGGAAGTCCTATGCCTTTTAGATCCACTCGAGGTGTCGTCCTGATATCGCTGTCTCTTGGGGGCAAGGTCCTTCCTTAGGTTTTCCCGAGTGGGTGGTTTGTCTTTCCCGCTTTTACCGGAGGATCGCTTGTCGTTGGCGGCGAAGACTCCCATGGCCCACTTGAGGGAGGCTTTTTTCTCCTCCGTCAGTTGGTGATGCGGGAGGACCCCCAATCTTTTGGTGACTTTAGGGGCTGCCCTTCGGTCACGCTGGGCCCTGATGGAGGGCGAAATTCTAGTTGCTGCTTTGGAGCAGCCAGGGCGCAAATCGAGGTCATTTTCCCCGGTCGTCGAGGATTTACTCGCGGGAGTGGTCCTCTGCTTGTCCGTGGAGGACTTGTGCTCGACCACTTCTCCTTGTTATTTCAGTATGCCCTGGATGGGCATGGGGGAGGGGGCATTGCGCAGCTTTACCGCCGGCTTCGACTTTCCCTCATGGGGTATAGTTCCACCGGCATCCCTGGAGGTTTGTTTTCCCTCTGGAGGTTTAGCAATCCTTCCAGCTTCTGCGGAATCCCGAAGCTGCTTGGGCCGTTCAGGCCCTCTCGGTTCCGCCGATGCGGTTTCCGAGGTGGTTAGTGTTTTGGACTTTTCATCGCCGTGTCCAGCGGCGGCACTACCCGTGCAGGGATCCGAGGCTACTTTATTTTTTGTGTTAATTTTTTCTGGTTCTTTGGCCACCTACTGAGCCGATGCCTTTCGGTGGCCGGAAAATAAGGAAGGGGGAAAAAACGGTCGACCATGACAGAGCCCCATGCCGAAGCAAGTCCACCGTTACTCCCGGAGACGGACAGGTATCCGGGAGGTGCCGTTAGAATACAGTCGGAAAGCACCCTGACTGCAAACCTTCCAATGGGCATGGTGACGCTTGACAGCCTGGATTAGAGGGAGAGGGTAGATTCGATACCCTCCGGGTCTAGATCCATAGTGTTCTGTAGAAACCGGGTCACCTCTTAGATGATGCATTTCGCGCACTATGATCCTGATGTGGGAGTGGCTAGGAATGCAGGGTCCCCTGTATGCTTTGTTACGCTTCATCCACATCCTGCATTTCGCTCGATTGAAAAGAAGTATATAATCCATGGAGAAAAGAAAACTGACGAAAATAAAACTGTCAAAGGGCTAAAGAAAATACTCAAAACAAATAAAGTAATAACAACAAAAGCAGACAAGGGGAACACAACGGTACTAATGTACGAAAAAGAATATAAAGACAAAGCAACTAATCAAAGAAACAAATTGTCGGATGATGAGAAAGGACCCAACCGATGACTACCAAGTGACAGTAAAGCACGCAATAAAACAAGCAAAAACAATAATAAATCCAAGGCAAGCATTTGCAATGACATTAATGAATCCTTCGGCCCCTTCAATGAACGAAGATAAGATGCGAAATTTGTATCAATTGATGTTAAGAATCTTTACCCATCGATACCAACGGCAGAAAAAGTTACCATCTTGACGAAAACTTTGCTAGAAAAAACAGACTAGAACGTAGCAACGGAAATCCTGAACACATTGAGGGCAACACTAGACCAAAACTACTTCAAGTTTAATAACAAAATATATAGATGAACTAACGGGCTAGGAATGGGTAATCGCACATCCGTAATTTTAATGGAAGTGTTCATGCAACATTTAGAAGAAAAGTATATGACGGAGCTGACAACAAACCTGGGAGTAAAGTTCTATGCAAGATACGTCGAAGACATCATATTACTTGTAACGGAAGACAAAGAAGAACAAATTCTAGGCTATCTCAACGACCGACACACGAATATTAATTTCAATATGGATAAGGAAAACGAAGGCAAAATAAACTATTTGGACATAACAATTAAAATAAATAAGGTTACCAACAAATGCGAATTCGGGATATATAGAAAGCCCACGGCCACAGCCTCGATAATACACAATACTTCAAACCACCCTCAACAGCACAAAAATGCAGCCTTTAGACATCTAATAACCAGGCTTGAACGACCCTTATTAGAAAACGAAGCTTACAGAAAAGAACTAAATACGATTTACGCAATCGCGGATACAGAAAGGGCCTAGTAAACAAGATAAGAAGAGAAACAAGAACGAAGAAATCAAATAAGAAGGAAAATAATGAAAAGGCTTGGGCAGTCAACTTATACGGACAAAACATCATATAAATTGGCTAAAGTATTCCAAAAGTATAACATCAATACAGCATTTAGAATGAAGGACAACGAGGGGAGAATACTACGAAATAGCACAAACGAGGAAGACCCACTAGACAAGCAAGGTGTATATAAGTTGACTTGCGAGTGTCAACATTGTTACATAGGACAAACAGGGCGCAAGATAAAAACAAGATATCGTGAACATATAAGGGACTACAACAAAAAAATACTAAAATCATCCACCACACCGGAATCGAACTTCGCAAACCATATGTCCGAAAACCATTGTACGCCTATGAAAATAGGAAAGATAGCGAAAGTTCTCCATGTACAGCACAAAGGACAACGCCTAAACGTATTAGGTGATATGGAGATATACAAACAAAAGACGTTCGTCGGAAAAATAATAAATGAACAAATAAACACCGCATCTGATATATTATTCGAACCACTCAGGCTACTATACGCAAAACAGGACAGAAACCCTGCGACGCCCATAAACAATAAAACGCAAGTCCAAACTACAAAAACAAAGAGAAGGAAAATAACTGATTTTTACCTACTTACTTGTTAATCCATGCAACAATTAATCAAGAAGTGAGCAGCTGATTTCTACCTGAGGATGTATGCACAGAACAAAAACCACTGGTTGCACGAAAAAATATAATCCGCTGAGACGTACCTAACTAAGAACCAGCGACGATTTTGATTTCGATGACGGACAAACACAAATTATTCAGAACAAAAAATGACACTGAAGATGACACAACGCCGAAACCGGTTTGTCTCGAAAGCAAATTTGACAAGGGATGACGGAAAATGGTTCCACATTACATCAAATAAATAGTACTTATATGGTTCATAACATCATGCAATCCAAGCAAAAACTGAACCGATACTCGCTTATTAAACAGTAGGGAAAGAATAAAAACGCATTCCCACGACAGCCGGTTCTACGAAACGAAATTACTCGGGTTTTACCCGACTAAGGGCTGCTGTTTCGGCGATCTAACCCCGTTTAGGTCGGCGAAGTATCTCAGAAGTTGTCCGTCCATAGGGCTACATTCACTACGTATTCTTCTACTCAGGGCTGGCATCGAGTCAAACCCAGGGCCAGAAACCTACACCTGCTGTGTATGCCGGAGACGACTACACCACAACTCCACCTCAGTCAAGTGTAATGCCTGCGAGGGGTGGAGTCACCTCAGAGTCTGCTCGGGACTACGGACACATCGACAGTGGACCACGTCGTACGTGGCCCCCTGTTGCTCAAACAGAGCAGCCTCCACGGCTAACC
>NW_016158595.1:37564-67810 GCF_001687245.7 Rhagoletis zephyria
TTTCTCGCTTCTTCACTGCAAAGTGTCTAGCCCTCTCCCCTACGAAATCCTCCGCGACCCTGTTCACAACCTGGACGAAGGAGGTCAGGCTACCGCTGGGGATTCACGTCGATGACACACCAATTCCGACGGTGAATAACCCCAAAATACTCGGAGTAACATTCGACAGCCTGCTCTCCTTCTCTGCGCACTCAACCGCTATTGTCAATAAAGTACAGAGCCGCAACAAGGTCCTCAAGTCGCTAGCCGGCAGTACTTGGGGCAAAGACAAAGGAACGTTGCTGGCAATAGGCCGGCCGGTTTTGAACTACGCAGCGCCAGTGTGGTCGCCGGGGACTAGTAGGACGCAGTGGACGAAGCTACAGACTGCACAGAACACCGCACTCAGGACAGCGACAGGATGCCTCCTGATCTCGCCCGAACACCATCTTCAGGGCGAGGCGCAAATGCTCCACGTAAAGGAGCAAAATATAATGCTCTGCAAGCAGTTCCTGATCGGGAGCCACAGAAGTGGCCACCCAAACAGACAGCTGCTTGCAGAGGAGCCCTCGCCTAGGCACCTCAAGAGGCATCTATATGAACTGACGGACGAAGTCCAGAGGTCCACCAAGCAACCTCTGGACCCGACAGCTTACCGACAGGCCCTGAACGGCATTCACATGGAGTCAGTCTCGAGTTATGTAGACTCCAGACCTGTGAATGCCGTTCTCGGCATACCACCCCCGGACACAGATGAGACGGAGCTTCATCTGCCTCGGGAGACTCGCACAACACTAGGACAACTTCCCTCCGGCTACTGCAGCAGGTTAAACTCCTACCTGAGTAGATTGAATGAGGATGTGCCGAATGAGTGTCCGGCATGCGGAGAGACCCCACATGACTCGAAACATCTCTTCGCATGCCCGGAAAACCCGACAACCCTAACGGCCTTGTCCCTGTGGACCAACCCCACAGAAGCTGCACGCTTCCTAGGTTTGCCGTTAGTGGAACTTGACGACAACGACTGAGATACCAACCGTCCTGGGCGGGGTTGTTGTAGCCGCTACAACAACAACAACAACAATAAAAACGGTCGTTTTCGTTTTGAAGCAATGCAAAGCACTCAAGTTAACGCCGAACTTCGCAAAAGCTAAAAAGAATTGGATCGCGTATGAAATCAAATTTCAATATGGCCGTCTCGACTCAACACAACTTGAATTATACAGTCTACATTTAGAATTAACAAAGGCAATGGATGACATCACGTTTGCCGCTTTTGTTGAAAATCAAAATAAATTCTTTGAGCAATGCTACAACACTTTCACTTAAAAAGGCAGTATACAAAATGGAAAATTAAAAAAGCTTATTTATGAACAACATAGTCAACAACCCCAAGTGAAACACACAATCCACCCAGTGAAAACCTCGTAATGAACCTTTCAGCGGCGGAATCAAGTGATAAAGAATTGGATTTATTAAATAGAGGCCTAAATTTTACACTAAATACGAACTTTATAAAAATGGAAGAATCTATACTTGGCTTTGAATCCGCCATTCTATTCAAGCCAATCGACACACAAAAGTCGATACGTGATTCGGCAAAGAAATTAATTAATAATGCAAAATATAAACTTAATAAATCCCAATTACAAGAAATTATCAACACAATAAAGAGTTTGAAAGGAAAGGACGTTTATTACATGAAATCAGATAAAGGGAACAAAGTTGTAATTATGGACGAAACAGAATATCACAACCGAATGCATCTTTCTATTGAAGAAGATGGTTTTAACCATTTAAAAAGACCCCCCTTAACCGTATGGTCAACGACGCTAAATCGATTATCAAACAAATTTGTGAAGTTTTTAAAATCAACAAATACACTTTGTTAGTGCCCAACCCAAGTGTACCAAAATTGTACGGTTTACCAAAAGTACATAAAGAAGAGGAAAAAATGCGATTTTTCTTCCAACACACAATACGCGTCGCGTGGTTGGTAACAGGTTAACAAAATACGGAAATTTTGATGGAGCCAGCGTAAAAAACACATTAGAATTTGTCAACAAGGCCAAAAACATCGTAATCCAAGAAGGTGAAATTTACGCATCTTTCGACGTTACAGCAGTGTTCCCAAGTATTCCGGTGAGCTTAGCTATAGATTCTCTTCAAAAACATCTAGGGAATAAACATGTAAAACCTAATGAAATGAGAGTGTTGGTAAATGCCGCACGCATTTGCATGTCACACAGTTGTTTTGTTTTCCGAGATCAATTTTACTCAAAGGATTTCGGTACAAACATGGGAAACCCACTCTCACCATTAATTGCAGAAGCATTTATGACCAAATTCGAAAACGAACTGAAGGTCGAAGGAGTCCCACCACGGGTTTGGATCAGATACGCCGACGATGTATTTTGTATAATTAAAAAGAACGAGCTTCAACGCACACTGGACATAATTAACAGCAAATACGACAGCATTAAATTCACATTTTAAACCGAAGTCGATCAACATTCAATCTCTTTTTTGGATTTAAAATGCACAGGAGTTGACAACAAACTTGACTTTTCTATTTATCGAAAACCCACTTCAACCGACCGTTTGATCACAAGGGATTCATTCAACACATATCAACACAAAATTGCATCATCTCATTCGCTAGTTTGTCGCTTTGTCAATTTACCGCTCTCGATTACTAATTACCAAAAGGAATACGAATAAATTATACATCTAGCAGTGACCAATGGCTTCGACAAAAATCTCATCGACAAACTTATACATAAGCATTCCAATTTACATCGCAAGAACCATTTGACGGCACTATTCACTCAAAATCGAATAAAAACAAACAACTTAAAATACCATTTACATATTTTCCGGCCATCACTAATCACATGAGGAATATATTTGAAAAGTATGACATGAAAATTGTTTACACCAACAACAATAAATTAAAAAAAAATATTCTTGGCTCCACATGCATGAGCGGCATTTATCAAATTAGCTGTGCGAGCTGTGATGTAAAATACATAGGACAAACCAAACGCCAAATCTCTGTTCGTTTTAAAGAACACGAAAAACACACAAACAATAAACAAGTTCATCGTTCTGCAGTAGGAGCTCATATTCACGTAACGACGGGTGACAATTCAACCGAACACCACATCGGCACCAGTGATCGGACTTAAAAAATTCTGTGTGGTAGAATCTGGAAAAAGATGTGGTAGATTTCAACCAAATGTGGTAGATCACAGATTTTGGATCAAACTTTGTAAAAAAATTTAAAAAATTCCGCAAGGTTTCACCTAAATTTCAAACTTTTTAATTAGGCTCTTAAAAAAATTCATTTTAGTATAAAAAAGTGCAAGAATTAAGTTGCTAAGTGTAGCAGTTCCTTCCATATCAAGATATTTTTCGAACATAGGTACATTTTTTTGCAAACTTGCGGAGTGCTGCCAGCTTTTCTTTTTATCACATTACGATGTAGCGAACAAATTGTGGCACCGCTACTTGGGATTTGCCGATTTTGACAATTCTCAAGTAAATGTAAACAACGCCTCAGAAATTTTAGATGCACTGAAATTTGCTAATACTTTCACAAAAATCGCCGTTATTTTAACATTTTCGCTATTAATTCTTTTTATAAATCATATATTTTAAATTTAACATAATGAAACCAAATTTACTATTTTACAGTTTATTTTATCTCCCATTCGGCTCTGTTTACTTTTATTTGAGAAATTTCATCGCCGACGGGAATGCGGAATCTTGTATTATATCATTCTTGTTACCATATAGTGTTTAGTTTTGGACAATTTTTGCTCTAAAAATTAATAAAATAATGTCGAGCAAAAATAAAACTAGGTACTCAAAAACGCGAATATGTGGTAGATTTCAGACCTTGTGTGGTAGATGTGGTAGATGCTCAAAAAAGTGGCAGATCTACCACGATCATTGATCGGCAGCTTTGAAGAGAGTGTGCGCCTAATAAAAGCTGTTCACAACAATAGAAAACTAGACGCATACGAATCATTTTACATCAGTAAAACCAAAAATACCATGAACGCTGATAAAGGGAATATAGATTCGCCTCTCTTCGCCTCAATTTAGTTTACTTTTCGTATATACATACACATTGTTTTATAGTTACACCTAATGCTTTTTATTTAAATTTCTCTGTTTTAGTAGCGCGTCGCTGATGATGGACAGCAGGTCTGCCCGAAATGCATACGTATGGACAAATAGTTGTTTTGTATCAAAACTATTAAGTGTTTTATTTGGCTTACTCATTTTGTAGTCAATAAAGGAAGTACATTTTTAAATTAAGCAAAAAAAATCATTAGACTACAAAAAAGGTTCAACTATTTTGATAAATAAATGGTACTTATATAGTTCATAATTAACAAGATGATAAAAAAATTAAGTGATTAACGCCCAACACCGGTCTGAACAAGGTATTAGCCAGGATCAGTTTAAAATTTTGCTCAAATTTCAGTTTAACAATGCATACTGTAATACGCCTTTCCCACGACGTACACTGGGGCTAAGCCTGCTCAAATCTCACTTTTTAAATGCTTTTTTTGGAAAAATAAAAACGCAGGTTTATTTTCCATTAAATTCTACGTTTGGAGTAAGTTTTCTTCCGGCTGTGAGATATGCGTGTCCAAACTTGACAAATTTGAACAATATTTTCCTTTTTTCAAAACGAAGAAATTCAAATGTGCACTTCAAATTGTGTTGTGTTGAAAGCGGTATTATACTTCGTTATTTTGTTTTTTAAATAATAATAGATTGGCGCTTACACATATGTTAGTGTTTGGCCGAGCTTCTCCTCCGTTTTGTGGCGTGCGCCTTGATGCTGTCACACAAAGCGGAGGGACCTACAGTTTTACGCCGACCTCGAACGGCGATTGTATTTTTATGAGAAGCTGTTTTTTTCATGGCAGAAATACACTCGGAGGTTTGCCATTGCCTGCCGAGGGACGACCGCTGTTAAGAAAAAACCTTTTTTCTATATTTTTTTCGCGATTTTGCTTTGACCAGGGCTTGAACCCAGGTGTTGTGGAGTGGAAGCGCGCACTGCTTACCACTACATCACAGCGGCCGACATTAACTAAAATGAAGTTTATATATTTTCATGGTATATTTTTTGGATTTATGTTTAAAAAAAATATTGGGCCGTAGCAATAGAGAAGTTAGAAAAAGGTTTTAACGATTAAAATTGTGTTTTATTGTAATCACCATTTTAACTCCGTCAACTTAAAATGCGTTTTATGGCAAAAACAGAATTTTAACTTTAAAATGAGGACAAAATGGTAAAATAAAGTTCTAAGTTTTGTTTTGTAGTTGAAGTAGTAAACGCAATAGCACCCAGGTTCGGTCCCCACTCCGAGCGATTCCAAACAATTTTCTTTTATTTTATATTTTTATTTTAACATAAACATTACTTTATTTTATTTTGTTAAATTTTGTTTTATTATCTTTCTTTGTTTATGGTATGTCATATAATTATTTCGTTATTAATCAAATTTTTTGGAGTTTAATTTTAATTTAAAAGGCCAGAACAACTATAATTAAATAACAAAAATTTATATAATATTTAAAAGAAAAACAAAGATGTAAAAAAATGTTCCCTGGCAGTGGGATTCGAACCCACGACTCACGGCTTGCTAAATCCGCAATCCTGCAGCGGACACAGGGTGAACTAATTTAAGTACTCATATTTCTATATATTGCCGGGTAAATTTTTTCTCTTCATATGGTTAGCACTGTTCTCTCTCATCTTAACAAAAAAACTGTTTCTAAGATGTCTATGATTAACAAAACTTAAAAATCTATTCTAAACTTAAAACTGTATTTTAACAAGAATGGCCCGTAGTCATAGTCAAAATAAAGTCGACTTTAAAGTTAGTTGCAGCTTTTTGACATAATTTTCAATGGGATATCTGTCAAAAAAGCTGCAACTAACTTTAAAGTCGACTTTATTTTGACTATGACTACGGGCCAATGAGTTTTAACTTGCGACTATGACTATGGGCCATTATGTTTAAAAAAAAACTAAGCTCTATTTTTTGCAAGTGTAATTTTTAAAATCATTTTTTTTTAATGCACAAAGCGTTTTTAAATTTGTGGTTTTAAAAATGTTCTCTTTGATTTTAATTAAACACAAAACCATATACTTCTGGTTAAGTTTGATTCTGTTTCATTTTGAACTTAAACTGTTTATTATTTTAAGGTTGCTCAATGAATAAAAAGCGGATTTAGTTCTAACAAGGACTTTAAAATCTTTAGTGAGAAGCGGATTTAGTTCGAACAAGCACTTTAAAAATTTTAGAGAGATCTATAGTAGAAAAACTAGTCGCGCTAACAATTTAGAAGACGTTTTTAATAGATTGTTAGTTTCATCAGATCCTCTGATTACTTGCTCGCACTTGTTGCCCGTGATCACAAACCGGAGATCTTTCATTGCTGAAGTAATGGAGTTAGTAGAACTTGAAGCGAATAATAATAGTTTAACGGGGATTGGATGGGACTTAGATTCCCACTGTGAGGAATAAGTGTCACAGTTTTCATTATATAGTGCTTATCATAACTATAAGACACCCTATATTGACAAATTTTGACTATTTTTTTATAATTTTTTTATACAAAAATATTATTATTCCTTAACAAAAACCAAATGAATCTAAGTTTCAAACTTCGTAAAAATATCGATGTTTTAATTGGAAATTTAAAAAAGATTTTGTGTACTTATTTTTGTAGCTAGGACGTACCGTTGATTTTTGGAAATTTTTTGGTGAAGGTGTCGCTCATTTTCTTTATATAAAAAAAACCTTCGATCATACGTCGTATGGAAAAACGTAAGTCCTTGCTACTTCAAACTGGCACTTTAATGTACTGTAATTAAATGGATTACAAAACTGCATACTCAAAATCCTATTAATTGTGCTTATCATAACTATACGACACCCACATATTGTAAAGTTTTGACTGTTTATTTTATAGCTGATTTTTTAATTAATTAATGTTTTTAATTAGAAACATAACTTGCTTTTCGATAGTTTGTATGCTTAATTTGTAAATCTCTTTAAATTTAAAACATAATGGGGCATATTCATAGTCGAATCAAAGAAGAGACTAAAAATAATTTAGACTTTTTTGACACATTTTTCTTAAAAAGTGCTGTCAGAGAGCTGAAATTATTATTTTTTCAACTTTATTTTAACCATGCACATATTCGATTATGTTTTACATTGAAACGTAAACTTTTGCATCTATCTCCTATTTTTTACTATTTAACTGAACTCTATACATGACTTCCCCTGTTTCATGCTCTTTCCTAGTGATTACAACAAATACACACTTTGTTACTGTTATTACAATTTATCGCTTTTGACTTAGTTCTAAGTATTGCGAATTCATTGATAAAGCTATCCTCGAATCGAAAGGACTTATTCTTCCTGATTATATTGTAACCTAAACTTACCTATTTTTAATGAAATGAGCTCGGAAAAGACTATAAAAAATTGGCCACTAATGGGTTAAAATATTGTTTGGGAATGAGTTCGGCAAAGTAGAAAACCACGTTGTCCCAAATAAGTCGAGTAAGTGTCTTTCACTTCTTTATTGATTCACGTTCTTGAATATTATACCCTAAGATCACCAGATACTCCTTATATACATACAGAAGTATATGGGCAAAATACTTACATATGTGTTCTACTCCTAAGTACATCAGCTACAAAAACGTCTCACGCTAGAGCGAGAACAATGATAATACGCATAATATGTATGTTAAGCGATGACATTGCAAAAATGAACTAATGTTGGTTGTATTGGTGCATTCAGCGGGTGTTGATGAGCAGAGCTGAATGTAGGTATGTTCCTGTACTAACGATGCCCAATACCTTACTGTAACTCTTGAATATCCTGCCCGGATGAACCCGTGCGGTTCAGTAATTCTTCAGATGGGCCTGTTAATTGTCATAATTTCTGTACGGCCGCTGACATCGGTGTTTGGTAAAAAGTCCGTTCGAGGTTTTCTGGTTAGAATTGTATTCGATGGTGACCACGCGAACCAAACCATCACTGCCCAGATGCACGTCAATGACCCTTTCTATGCGCCAAAATGTTGGGGGGGGGGAGATTCCCATTCCGGATGAGGACGACGTCGTCACGCTGAATGTTTGGCTCCGGTCTAGTCCATTTACTGCGAGACTGAAGGGAATTTAGGTATTCGCTTTGCCAGCGACACCAAAAGTGCTCCAGCATTCGTTGAAGACGTTGCCAATAATGCAAACGATTTTCTGGAACTTCTGGTAATAGAGGTTCCGAACGACAATTCAACGGGCGGCCAATAATGAAATCACCCGGAGTGAGCGCTACACCACCGGCTGGGTCATCGTATAAAGCAAGCAATGGCCGTGAGATGCTTTTTGGCAGAACGCACCGCTGCTTCCCAAAGGCCACCGTGATGAGGTGACGATGGTGTAATAAACTTCCAGTGGGTTCCTACAGCCACCAGGTGTTGTGAATACACATTCACCCATGCCTGTAAATCCTCCTGCAGTTGTCGATTCGCACCAATAAACTGACTACCATTATCGCTGTATAAGGTAGCGCAGATGCCTCGTCGACTCACGAAGCGGTCGTACACGTTTATAAATGCTTGTGTACTCAAGTCCTCGGCCAGCTCAATATGAACTGCACGCGATGCCATACAAAGAAAATGGCTGCATAAGTTTTTGTCGTAACTGCTGAGCGCTTGCTGCCAACTCGGAAGGGGCCACAGTAATCCAAGCCACTGCGGTAAAATGGTGGTGCAACAAGGACACGCTGCTTTGGTAACGACGCCATCTGTTGCCGCTGCGTAATTTGCAGATGTCTTCAACATACGGTGCACCTCCAGATGTAAGATTTTACCTGGTCCCGCGCACATATGAGCCAAAAGCGTTGTCGGAGAAACTGGAGCATCTGTTATGATTTGGTGTCGCTGATCGTTACTCATGTCAGCGTTGGTTAGTCGGCCCCCTACTCTCAATATTCGATTTTCATCCAGAAACGGGTTTAGGGGTAGAAGTGGACTGCGACCCTCAATTCCGGAATTAGATACAAGTGCTTTAATATCCTGTTTGAAAGTATTACCTTGTGCCTGACGAATGTGTAAGACCAGCGCCAAGTTCTGCTCTTCGGCGGAGACCACAACCCCTCTGTTGCCTCGAAATAACGGTAGTATGCGTCTAAGCCGCGCCGTGGTTTTGAGAAGATGTCCCAACGTGCTAAATCTCTCTATGCGAGGTACACGATAACCGTCAACTGATGTCATGAGCCACTGGCAGTCAACACGAGATACTAGCGTATACAAAGGGCGAGATTCGGATCTAAAAATGTGATGATCTTCCTCCGTCATCGTGACTGGTTACGATCCTACGGTTGTGTGTTGATGGATGCATGTCGGTCCGGCCCACCAAAGTCGATGACTTTCTAGACCAGATGGCGCCAAGCCCCTGCTTGCGCAATCCGCCGGATTAAGCTCCGATATGGTTCCAGGAATATACATCAGAATTGGCCTGGATGAAAGCGACTCGATTCGAAACGTACTGTTCGAAAGCAGAAAGTGCATTGCGGATCCAACATAATTCAACAGTTGAATCGCGCCAATATATGCAAGGGACATATTGTAGGTCAAGAGCCTGACGGACGTGGTTCATAGTGATTGTAAGTAGGTGGGCACCACATAGCTCAAGGCGTGGAATGGTCACTTCCTTGACTGCAGCGACCTTGGTCTTTGCAGCAACCAGAACTGCACCTGAATTGCCATTGTGATCCACTGTTTGGACATACACCGCAGCTGCATATGCCTTACGACTAGCATCACAGAAACCATAGAGCCTCACCATCGAATCTGAACGCATGCCTAGCTAACCCGTTGCGGAATATTAACCAAGCATTGAGCAGGTCAGGTGGGAGTGCTGAATTCCACTGCAATCCCGCCTTCCACAGATCCTGAATAAAGAGTTTTGCTACAATGACAACTGGTGCCAATAAGCCAGTCGGATCATACAATCTAGCTACGTCGCTAAGCACTGTCCGTTTGGTAGGCATCGCTGACTCGTCGAAACCCCGTACCTTGAAGAAGAGCTCGTCATGCAACGGATCCCAATGCAAACCTAGTACCTTCGTCGCTGAATCGTTCAACTCCAGCTCGGATGCAGACATTGTTGAACCAGTGATGGTAGCAAGCGTGTGTGAGCAGTTGGAGTTCCATTTCCCCAACACAAATTGACCTTGCTTCAAGATGGTCTCCACATCTTGTGCCCGTGTGATTGCTAGTTCGGACGTGTCGACACTGTCCTGATAGTCGTCCCCGTAAAAATTATAAAGGATGCTATGTTGCGCTGCGGCAGCCAGGCTGGGGTCACTGATGGTCTTACAATTGTCCTGCGCACATTGACGCAGCGCTCGTACCGCATTAAATGGACTACAAGCCATTCCATACGTCACCGTTGTCAACTCGTATATTTGGAGAGGAACGTCTGAAGCCTCACGCCAAAGAATTTTTTTCCATTTTCTATGACGTTGGTCGACCAAGACTTGACGGAACATCTTCTTCACGTCTGCAGTGATGGCTACGCTGAATTTGCGAAAACGGTGAAGAATGTCGACCAAGTTTGGGTGTAGCTGTGGGCCCGAGAATTGCACGTCGTTCAGTGATACGCCATTCGAGCTATGTACTCCCTCATGAAAGCCGTATATTGCTCGCGTAGATCAGCGTCGTTCGCTAATCTCCGTTCCAATTGTCGGAACTGACGTTCTGCAGATTGGTATGAATCGCCAATGATGGGTGCATCTGGTTTAAATATGATCTGCACCTGATATCGGCCATCCGTTGCGCGTGTAAATGTGTTGGTGAATACCCTTTCACAGTCATCTTCTCGAGTTTCTGATGCAACGGCTGGCTCTTCGAGGTCCCAGAAGCTTCGAAGTAGTTTGTCGAGTCGTTGTTCGTTGACGCGTTTGACAGCATGCGATGTGAGCTTTGCGGATAGTGTTGAACTACCATGAGCTGGCCCAAACACTACCCAACCAAGCCGTGTATTCAAGGCGCAAGGCTGTTCTGCAGATCCCCGAATTAAGCCTTCCAGCAAGAGATCCTTAAGCACCTCAGCACCGAGAAGCAAATCCACCCGACTCGGGCTACCAAACGTAGGGTCCGCCAGCGGCAAATCCTGCAAATGAGTCCAGTAGTGCAATTCACTACGCTACTTTAACGTTTTTCGCATCGTTAAGTTAGCTAAAAGTAAATTTTATCGATTTTGCTATTCATTAAACGTTTTTCTAACGAAATTCGCTTTGACAAAATCAGCTGTTATCGTGAACGTTTCGATTGTGGCTAAGTTCTCGACAAAAATTTTTGTGTCGTTAACATAATCGAAATTTCAAGTTTTTAGTTGCACTTTGTTTTAAAAATGGCTTTTGTACTTAGGATACACCCTATTTCGGAGCGAGCGGGAATTTTGTCCTCCAACAGTGGATCGAAGTGTGTTGAGAAATGTGGACAACCCATTTAATTTAGGACCAACGGAGTTCAAGAAATTGTATTGCTTAAGTCCAAACTTGGCAGATGACCTAGTTTGGCAGCTTGATGGGCATCTAAGAGGTTCAAGAGTAACCGCAATAAAGACGGAAAAACAGGTAACTTACAAAACTTTTTAGTTTTAATGCAATTTTAAATACTTTTCCATTGTGCTTGGATAGGTTCTAGCGGTCCTACGATTTTTTGCGACAGCATGTTTCCAACGGCCCGTAAGAACAGTGGGGAATATCGATGAGCCAGTCATCGATAAGCCGGTCCATACACCGCGTGACGGATGCTATTTATCATAATATGTTCTGCTCCAAGGGACGATTTCCAATGACGCAAGCGGAGCGGCAAGCCGCAAAGGAAATTTTCGCTTCCGCCTCCTCACCTTTCGTTGCAGGTTCTATTGGGGCTATCGACTGCTCTCATATCGCTATTTTGAGCCCGAAGAACCATGAGGAGGCTTATGTAAACCACCATGGTTACCACTCAATAAATGTACAAATGGTAAGAGGGAAATTTTATAAAAGATTAAAAATTATAAAACCTGGGCTCGAATCGTAACATCCGTTCACGGATTGAAAACGATACGAAGGAAAAATACGTGATACGTCAGGCAGTATAAGCTGAATGGGGCAAAGAGTACGTTCACGTATGTGACAATCCGAAAAATGTGTTTTTACGTGACGAGTAGTACGATATCGTGTGTGACGATTCGAGCCCTGTTTTTATATGTATGTATGCATGTAGATATGTGACCCACATCTGAAAATTTTAAATGTGAATGCTAGATATCCGGGAGCACGTCACGACTCATTTATTTGGACCTCATCTGCAGTACGAAGAGTAATGCAACGACCAGTCGAAAATGGTCACCATAATATGTTTTTAATAGGTAATAGTGGAGAGGTTATTTGTTGTCCTTAAAGCAACTTGGCGATGTCTATCACGGCAAAGGATTCTTTTATATGATCCAGGATTTGCTAGAAGAATAGTCAGTGCGTGCGCTGTACTGCACAACATTCGTTTGGACGAGCAAACGAACGAGTTCAATGATGTTTTTTCGGACACCGATGGTTTCTTTTCAGAGCCTTCAGCGGAAAACATTTGGGTAAATCTGGATACCCCATCCTCAATAGCAAAACGCGTACAGGACCGACTGATCGCTAATTTTTTTACCTAAGCCAAATATTCAAATGGTATCTACCTGTAAAAACTTCCAATGGAATAATAAGAATAGTTTCATGTAAATATAGCGTTTTATTATTTTAAAATTCAGTCTTACTTTTAATTAAATTTTCTTTAGGTACATACATACATATATTTGAATTTGAGATCAGCCTCAATATGTATACAGAATACATTCAGTGACTGAAGTATAAATTGGGTCGGGACATTTTATGAAGTTTAGGCTATTTTGCTTTGGTTTATTAAATGTTTGGTATTTCTTTATGAAAGCATAGCTCATTACCAAACAAAAACCATATATATAAATCCAAATTACAGACTTTCTAAACTAAAGACTAAAGATTCTAATTAAGAAGTTTAGAAAATTTGGCGAAACTTTGCAGAATATTCATAATTTTTGCACAAAGTCTGCAATTTGAATTTATATGGTTTTTATTTGGCAACCAGCTATGCTTTCATAAAGAAATAACAAACATTAAATAAACAAAAGTAAAATAGCCTAAACTTCATAAAATTCCCCGACCCAATTTATACTTGAGTCACTGAATGTATACATTAGAGTGGTTCAAAAATTTTTTTTTTTGGAAATTCATAAACGCTACCCAAATTATTGTTATTTGTGATAAAAAAAGAAAAACGGTTTTTTTTTTTTGAAAAAAAAGTTTTCTTAGAGGTCGCGCTGGTCGGTTTTTTATAAAATTGCTGATGTCCTCAATTTTTTTATTTTCTTGGCATGTTAAAATGCAGCTAAAAATTTGTTTTTTAGATATAATTACTTTGGTATTATTGGGGAACACTCCCTTAATCACATACCTGTCTTGGACTGTTAGAATGGGCCTAGTTCCCGAAAATATGCTCTCGAAAAGACACTAGTAAAATTAAAACGTTGATACTGAACGATTTACGCATTGTCATGGGTTGGAACTTGTTACCAGGGGGTTTCTGGGGTTGCCGATTAGGAATCTGATGTCAGATTTTCAAAATTCAAAATGGCGGTTAAGAGTTTCAAACAAATCCAATCATTTTTTAAAGTTGGTCGCCATTTTGAATCCATCATTTTGAATTTTGAAAATCTGACATCAGATTCGTAATCAGCAACCCCAGAAACCCACTGGAGACGAGTTTTAACCCTTGAAAATGTTTAAAACGTTCAATATAAACGTTTTAATTTTAGTACTTTTTTGCGTTTTCTTCCATATAAATAAAATAGCATACTTCATATGGAAGAAAATTCATAACGCCATCAGCAAAATAATGATCAAAAATCAATGCGACTTTTAAGCCACTTCAAATTTACACATTATAATACTAAAATTTATAAGTCTGTAAAACTGTATACCGAAAACTTTTCTAGAAAGTCTGATTAAAAAGTTTCAAATGTTGATGAACATTTGCTACGTTTTTTTTTGTTTATACAAAGTGTAAAGTTTAGATTCATTTGGTTTTTGTCAAACAATGAGCTATACTTTATAAAAAATTAATCAACATTAAATAAACTAAAGTGAAATAGAAATAACTGAATCAAATTTCGCTAACATATTTTTTTGGTTATAGGTGTATATACTATAAGTTAAAATAGTTAATGCTAATGTAGCTTAAATTAAAAATATACATAAAAATTTTAAGTCCAGGAGCTAATGACGTCCACCAATCTGTTGAACGCCTCAATCATCAATTTGTTGGTTTCTGTATTGGCGGCACTACATTCAGCTAGCAGCTAAAAAACCAAAAATGCAAAAGTCAATAATATTTTTGCATTTTATTCGTATTCGTAAAGAACGACTAGTAAAGTCTGGAGGTTAAGTTTACTATGGTACAATACATTCGACTTTTATGCACATATATTATTGGTCACTGAGTGTGGAAGAGGTAATATTGATTCTACAAACGCTCTCACAATATTCAGATTAAGTCTGATAAAAAATATTTCTTAGTTTTAATAAAAACGTGAATCGTACATTATACCTAGTAGTGGACGCCCAGACATTAATCGTTTTAATGAGAATTTACCTTTAAAGCATCTGCTTGCTTGCTGGACACTTCCAAGAACTTGCCCTGCATCTCCTTCTCGTTCTCCTCATCTTCTCGCTTCCTTTTTAGACTCATACGCGCAGTCCTTTTAGCAGGAATACGGGGTGTCGCACACATCACCTCGCCATCGTCAGCTGCTGTGGTAGTCGATAGTACGGAGGCAACACTATCGTCTCCATCCTCCAAACGCAATTGCCAATTCTATTGAGGAATATAAAAAGCTTTAGAAATGAGGAATCCAAAATATCACCTGACTCCATATTACCTCTTTCATAGGCACATTTTCGACAACTCTTCCATTGCCCGCAATGTACTCGCTGCCGATGAGCGCCATAACTCGTCTCTCAACCTCTGTTATGGGCTCTTGATTAACCGGCCGGTTGCCGGTTAACGCTTGCTGCCTCTTCCTGTCCCGTACCCTGACACTTGTACGGCTTTTCAGATCGCGCCACACCTGTTTAAAAAAAATGTTGTATCGCAGATTCTGGGAAATGTTTAGTTATTTGCCCACTGTTTTTAGAATAAAGTGTGTACCCTTCAATATAAGCGTGTGTCAAAATTGTTTGGGTCGGGTCACCTGTTCGGGCACACAAGCCCGAAATCATTAGGCAAATTACTGAACAGTTTCCCAGCTCCTCGTCAAATAATTCCAAAACATATACTTACTGTTTGCCATTGTTCGACAGTCTTCACAGCTCCGCCGATGATATTTAGATTTGCCGCCAGCTCACTCCAATTCCTGTCGCTCTCAGACTTACCGTGTATCTTTTGGAATTTGCCCGCTGCTAGTCCCGGGCACTCCGATAAGTAGTCCAGCAGTCTTTCAATTTGCTCGCCTGAAGCGCGGCTCCTCTTTGCTGCACATTGGCTTGTTGAACTCATTCTTAATCGATAGTAAACATATTTATGCATAAATCATAGTTTAAAATGTGTATATTCTCTTTTATAATACTTACATCTTTCAAAAATCTTAAATTTTGTCGAACAGACAATTTAAATTGGCGGCGAACACAAATATAATTGTTTTTTCGTATTCCTCTTTGTGCTCTTCGTAAAATTTGACATTTCATTTCACAGAGGTGCCACGTGCTATCAATTCAAATAAAAAGTGAAAGTCAGCTGTTTAGTGTCATTAAGAATAAGTTAGGGAATCGCAAGATCGTTACTGCAAACATCAAAAATCGTAAAGTAATAATCCGACAATCGCATCGCTAAAAGATAGTGAATCGCACTACAGGCTGCCGGATCGATCGTTGCGCTTGGTGTAGTTGAGGTTATCATCGGCACAACATACGCCTCCAGTTTGAACTCAGTGTCACTGTCAATTGTAGCCTGCATCTTAAGAGTCACATTGCCTCTGGTATAGACCGCGGTTCTGGAACCGATGCCTTCGATTCGGACCTCAACTGGTTTTCTACGGAGACCCATACGTTTAGTTAAAGAATCACCTGGGAACCCATATCGCAGAGGGCACGACAAGGGTGTTGTTGTCCATTATGATCCACAAGACGAACCTTTGCTGTGGCTAGTAAAACGGTCCAGTCATCGTGGACTAGAAAAGACCGAACCGTCTCTGACTATCATTACTTAGAATTACGAGTCGACACTGCTGATGTGTTCGCTACTTCGGCTGCTGGTGCACTGACTGCATCTTCTTCTCTGCAGAGAAAGGTGTGGTGCCGGTGATGGCTGCGTATACAATCCCGCGACGGGCAATCTCGCGCCCCATGGTCGACGCTGAGGCAATTGAAGCACAGTGAGAGCCGCTTCACGGTGTCCCAGGGCTCTGTTACCGGAAGGTGCTTGAACGGGAAGCTTGAGTTGAATTAACGGCTGCTACATGTGCCTTGAGAGACCGTGTTGCTGGTTGTCGATGCGTCGTTGCTACATTAGAAGCCGCCTGAAGCAAATTGTTTGTGCGCTTCTCAATGACTTCATAAGTCATGCAAATTGGGAATGTTGTTAGTCTGGAGACCATGCCCCACTCATACCGCGTGGTAGTTGGTAGCTTGGGCAGCTGAAGTGGCACTGTGAGTGCATCCCATTGAGTTACTGGAAGATCCATTACAGCTAGCACTCGCATAACATTTTGACGGTGTCGACAACTCGAAGAAGGGTCTTCTGCGATTCCGCTGGGTGATTCGGCAAAGTAGAAAACCACATTGTCCCAAATAAGTCGAGTAAGTGTCTTTCACTTGTTTCTTGATTCACGTTCTTGAATATTCTACCCTAAGATCACCAGATACTCCTTATATACATACAGAAGTGTATGAGCAAAATACATACATATGTGTTCTACTCCTAAGTACATCATACATAATATGTGTGTTAAGCGATGACATTGCAAAAATGAACTAATGTTGGTTGTATTGGTGCATTCAGCGGGTACTGATGAGCAGAGCCGAATGTAGGTATGTTCCTGTAGTACTAACGATACCCAACGTTGCATTTGATCAATACCTTACTGTAACTCTTGAACAAATATGGTCGTCAATGCGTTAAGTCAAAGCTGTAAATGGGTTAAATTATTCATAATTTCCATTATAATAAAATCAAATTAACTTAACATTAGCATTAACATTAAGACATTACAGAAAACTGGGTCACCAATGGGTTAATGCAAGATCAAGAATGGGTTAAGACGTTAAAAATTTACTCTTAAATAGAAGTCCAAGCGAGTCTAATGGAAACAAAAGGATTTCAAAATTTTGAGCACCCGTTTATATGGGGCGGCCCCAGTGTGCGACGCCCCAATTACGTAGTTCGCTCTCTCATTCGTAATTCGAACTCCAATTATCCTTCGAATTACGTAACTCGCCATACAAAATTTTGAGAGCGAATTACTCATTTGTTCCTCATCGATGTTGGTATCCCCCCTTTAGGCGCTCCTATATCAGCATGAACTAATAGGGAGGCTCCGCATGAGAACCTGTGTAAGACACGAGCTTACACAGTTTCCTATGTGGAGATTACCGCACCAACGATTACCCCTGCCCTCATCCCTCCTTATTTTTCCCATCCCTACAACCCATCTCCTCCCCCCTAATCCAGGGTATTACACGACACCGTGCCCATTGAATCGTTTGCAGCCAGGGGGTTTAACAGACCGGCTGTATTTGCACGGCGCCTACCTGACACCGGGCCGCCTCAGGGAGTAACGGTGGCCTTACTGCGGCAAGGGGCATGATTTCCCCACGCAATACGCAGACCACTGCCTGCCTCGTCGAGCAGGTGGTCGTACAAGCAAGATGAATCACAACAAAACCAAAAAACAACCCAACAATTGAGGTAATTTAACTTTGGCGCAAGCGCCGAACAAATTAAAAGTTTCATCTTCCCCAAATCGGGAAAAACTCCGCAGGCGCAAGCGCCAAATGCGCCACTTCGCTCAAGAAGGGGCTCGTCCGGGCTGAATGTGGGGACACTTCACGCCGGCCAGTGACTACGGGTGTCATGGTGGGACTTAGCACCAGCAAGGCTGCAGGGATTAGTTGCGTTCCAGATGCTTCACGATTTGCAGGTTTTTACAGGAAGTCGTTCCAGATGACCACCTCCCATAAGGTTTATTAATGGGGAAAACAGCTGTTCCTGCAAATCGTGAATTTCGTGAATATCGTGAAGCATCTGGAACGCAACTATTGTGTTGGAAACAGCACATCAATCTGCGGTTTTGGGCGCTGGGGCCTATCAAACGCCGGCACGGCTGCGAAGTCCAAATCCACAAAAGCAGAGGCCTCACGGCCTGCCCAGAGTGGATTAGGGCGACAAGTGGCCACAAAAGAAGTCACCGGAGGCGTGGAAAAATGAAAACTATGGGCCACGCCACCAAGGAAAACGAGTCTGAGCGGGGTCTCGTTGGACACCTTGCCCCAGAGCGCGAAGGAAGCGGTGGAAAGGGCGAAATCTCTACTACCCAACTTCCAGGTCACTCGCGGGGCTTCGGTGGGAAACCGGGTACCTCCGTCAAAGCGACAAAGGTCGGTGGAGGAAAAACCACACTCCTGGATGGGCAGACCCAGCTTTGAAGAGGTTGCGAAGGACCGAGTCCTCATAGGGGTTTTGGACCGAGGCTACGAGCTCGGGTCCATACCGAAGGACCAGTGGAGGTGTATGAAGGCAGCCTTGGCGATTGTAATTTTTGATGTTCTGCTGGAGAACACCGGAACCCCTCTAGCTTGCAAAGACGCTGGTTGGTGCCAGGGCCACGTAAAAGTGGTCGCCTGTGAGGACCCGAGATCGGTGGCGCTGTATAATGCAAAGATAGTCTCTGTCTATCCAGGGGTTAGGTTGGAGGTTGTAGACTGGAAGGACATTCTAGTTAGACCAAGAGCAAGGGCTTGGGTACCGCCGGCACCAGAGAGCATACTTAAGATGCTTCAATTGATGAACCCGGCCCTTCCGACGAGTGATTGGAGGGTCCTCCGAGTCGAGGACGCTGATGGCCCTCCAAGACAAGTGGTTTTGTCCCTAAATAAAGAGTCACTTGAGCTCCTGGAGAGGCGGCAAGGCCTAGTGTAATATGGCCGCGATGAGGTCATAATAAGAGTCTATCGCGGGGACGCTCAGCACGCCTCCAGTTCAGGTGTAGCAATGGATGTGGACATTGAGGCACCCGACCCGGAGCCGAAGCTGAAGCTCTCCGACGCCGAGAGAAATTACTCCTTACAATCGAGCTACGCATTGACAATGCGTAGGGTTTTTGCGGAGGACGAACTGCTTTACAGGGACGGGGAGTGCGAGGCTGACGTAACTGTCGTAGCCATGGAGGGGGTGGCAGATAACTCAGATGAGAGTACTGCAGATCAACCTCCACAAGTCTAAAGCAGCATCGGCTGCTCTTCTATGTCATCTGTCCAAAGGCGACAGGAACAGTACGTTTGCAACTCAGGGGTTTTGAGGTGTTTTCTGAGCGTGGTAATGGTAAAATTGTAGTCTGCATTTTGGCAAAAGCGGATTTAAATATCTTTCTTTTAGCTAATTATAGTGATGGTGACGTCGCGACAACATCAGAGCACCCTCCTCAAGCAACGGTGCGGAACGGTGTACTTGAAGTATGAAAACGGTCACAATTTGATTGGAAGTGATGCGAATGCCCACCACGTCCAGTGGGGCAGCATAGATATAAATGATCGGGGTGAGTCACTTTTCAACTACCTCTTAACAACTAACCTACTTATATGCAACAAAGGTAGGGAGCCCACGTTCATTACTAAAAACCGTAAGGAAGTATTAGACATAACTCTATGCAGTGAAAGCTTAACCGAGATGGTCGAGGGTTGGCGGGTTTTAGATGAACACTCCTTCTATGACTATCGCTATATTGAAATAGTATTGAATTTCTCTCCAACTAGCCGAACACTAAGCAAAAACTTAAAAAAACACTGATCGGAGCTGCTATAAACAGCTACTTGAAGACAAACTTTCTAGCTTAGTCCCCATAGAACCTGAATGTACTGAGGATCTAGAAAACATGGTCAACGTATTTACCTCGACCTGCTCAGAGGCCCTAGGTGGGGTGTGCTCTGGCAAACGTAAACCCCACTGGTGGTCGTGGGAGTTAAGCACGCTTCGCAAATCTTGCAGGAAGCAATTCAATAAGGCCAAAAGGCTTAGATGTGAGCTTGAATGTCAGGAGTACAAGCGCTTACTCCGGGCCTATAAAAAAGCTCTGAGGGATGCAAAGAGATCTCTTCGTGGAGAGTTTTCTATGGTGGCATCGAAGGTGTTTCCGAAGCTGCCAGGCTACGGAAAATTCTTTCCAGATCTCCCAGCCCGATAGGTTTTTTACAAGAGCAGGATGGATCCTGGACCTCTACGGGAAAGGAAACCCTTGAGCTGCTTCTAGATACCCATTTTCCTGGGAACATACCTCTAAGGGAAAACTCCCCTTCCCTAACTTCTTCCTACGCAGTGAACATATCCATCTCGGAAGAAAGAGTCAGATGGGCAATACAGAGCTTGAAACCATTTAAAACAGCAGGACCAGATGGTATAATACCTGCACGACTAATTAAGATACTGGATGTGTCTGCGAAATGGCTTCTAAGTATTTTGAAGGCCTGTTTCAAGTTTAATCACATACCGTCGGTATGGAGAAATGTCACGGTCGACTTTATTTCAAAGGCCTGAAAGGCCTCACATACTAACCCAAAGGAACTTAGGCCTATCAGCCTTTCCTTCTTTGCGCATAAGACGCTTGAAGGGATTGTTAGCAGCTTTCTTTCTGAGACCATTGACAGTCGTCGACTGACTCCTAACCAACATGCGTACCGTAAAGGTAAATCGACGGAGACCGCACTTCATAGTCTGGTCGCCTATATCGAGAAGTCCTTCAGCATTAAGGACTTTTATCTCGCAGCCTTCTTGGATATTGAAGGCGCTTTCAACAACATACTTCCGGAGGCTATTACTGACGCCTCGAGGGCCCTAGGAGTGGATAACTCACTGACGGAGTTTATCGGTCATCTACTCTGCTGCAGAGTGGTGAGGGCGAGGCTGGGAGCGTGCAAGATGTCGAGGCTTGTGACGAGGAGCACTCCCCAAGAGTTGTTATTTCTCCACCTCTGTGGAACCTGACCGTCAACACGCTCTTTTGTGGAACGGATTGGGGGTAGGGGGGGGAGAGAAAAAGTCATTGCATACGTCGACGACACTGCGATCGATTTCAGGGGAAAGTTTCCTCAAATGCTATGTGAGCCGATGCAGCGAAAGCCTCGGGATGCATCTAAGTGGTCTACCTTCTGTGGCCAAAGCGCCAGCTTAAGCAAAGTGGAGCGGTTAGGTCTCGCTACAAAAGGAAAATTTCTTGACGTTATTTTAGATAAGAAACTGAGCTGGAAGGATAATATAGTTCAGCGTTATGAGAAGGCTTCCGAAGCCCTCTATACTTGTAAAAGGATCATAGGCAAGAGATAGGGGTCTCCGTCCCCGGATCTGTCGATATTTATAGCAGTCGTCAGATCAATCCTCCTGTATGGGGTGATCGTGTGGTGGCATTCGTTAGATAAAGACGTCAACCTCAGGCTTCTCAAAAAGGTGCAAAGGTCCAGTACGATCTGAATAAGCGGAGTTCTCACAACCACGCATAATGATGCTTTGAACGCTATTTTTGATCTTCGGATAGCAATACCCCGACATAATAAATAGGATGGTATCCTTGCGGTCGATGTCTGATTCGATAAGACGACACTGCTCGGTGTGATGCGTGATGAAATAATGCTGTACGAAACCTACTATTGAGAGAAGACTTGCACGAGATGAAGACTTACGCCTGCGCTACAATGACTTCATGCAGGAACTCATCGAGATAAAATATATGGAGCTTGAACCATAATTATCAAACCAGACGTTTTATCCTGTTGTAAAGGAGTCCAGTCTCACGACTAAGCTGAGGGTTGCATTCATAGCATCCTCTAAATGCGCAACCGGAAACTCGTTGAATGACGCCTTATTTGTAGATCCCCAATTGCAGCAAGATTTGTTTTAAATTTTAACGCGCTCCAGAATGCATCGCTATGCAGTAGCCGCGGACATCGCAAAAATTTACCGCCAAGTTTGCGTATCGCCGAAACACGTAGACTTACAACGAATTGTCCGGCGTCGTGATCCATCTTTGCGCATACAGGAATGTTACGTATGACTTACGGTGTGGCAGCCGCGTCACACCTTGCGGTCGAATTGCGATAAAAAACCGCAAAATATTCGTCCAACGTTTCTCACAAACCTGCTTCCGTCATCCTCAATGACTTTTACATGGACGACCTCCTCCAAAGCAGAGCTGCTACTTTTGCAACGAAACATATCTGGAATACTCCAGCAAGGTAGCTTTGAACTCCGAAAGTGGGCGACAAACTGTGCTGAGTTTAGCGAATATATTTCGAACGCATTGAGGACTACATCGCACTATCTAAAAAATGGTAAAGATGTTCACTAGGCTGGGTCGATTTTGTATGGGGGAAAATAAAAGGCATTTGACGGTATTGGCCACGAGAGACTAATTTAAAACTTATCTTTAGCCTGCGCAATTGGATCAAAGTGTATGAATTTCGAATATGAAACTTTGGCTCGTAATATCTATACAATGCGTTTATTGTTATAAACGGGACGATATATCTAATTAAAGGTTTTTAAATTTAGGTTCTAAAGTTCATATATAATTTTTCAATAAGACTACAAGTTTTCAAGATATCAAGATAAGTCTTACAAAAACGATAATTTTTCCTTATGTGTTTTCAATTCTTCATTACTTCAGCAAGCAAGTTAAGGAAGGAAATTTTTTTTTTAAACTAGAGATCCACGTAAGTTTTTCGATATAACTTTAGTAAATATTACTCCATCGGTACGTAATAATTATCAAATAGAAGGCGAGACTTACTGTTACTGATTCGTGATAATAATATGATGAAAATCATTCAGATTATAAGAAAGATATTAAAAAAAATTTTTACCACAAATTTTTTCAACTTTCTATATTTGCCATTTTTGTATCGTATGCATAAACATAAGTAAACTAATTAGTGTTTCTAGAAGTTGTGCTTGTTCAGGGTTTCCATACTCATTTGCATACACAAAATTTTTCCACCATGATGGAAAATAATGGATTTTCTATTAGAGCTACCGAAATTGTTCCTAAATTTGCGAACTATGGCTAATATTAAAACAAGATTAGAATATTTGGAACCAGCGACTTAAATGCATCCCTGCAATATAAATGCTGTTCTTTACATCTTTTGACTATAGGCCAGTGCAATTATCAAGAGAAGAATTAAAATTTTCTTGAAAATAGAAAACTTTGAGATTAACGAAAAGCTAAAGTGCTGCGAGAAATGACATTTTACTTTATCTTTTGCGTTAACGGGTTCATTATCTAATAATTAGCACCAAACCTTTTTGCTGAACCCAGAATTTTTAACAAGAATTGGTCCTACTCTAGTAGTTTGCTATGTGTCACTTGACGGTCGATGCGCGGGCTCTTACAATTAAAATAAAATACTAATATTTTTCAGGCTTGTTGTTGACTTCATAATACAATATATTTTCACTATTACCAAGGGATTTGAGACAAATTAGATTTTCGACCCGCCCTAACGTTCACGCATTGGGATTAACCTGGAACTCCGAGGACGATTTACTGATGATCACAATAAGCATGGCAAAACCGCCCGCTACCTGAACGAAGATAACCTCTTTATCGGATGCCAGCACACTTTTCGATCCGTTGGGGCTGCTTGCTCCAGCAACGATAAGATTTAAGATGTGGTTTAAGGAGGTTTTGCGCAATAACGTTGGTTGGGATGACCTTATTCCTGACTCCATTGCAACAAAATGGTTGGAGCATCGATCGGAGCTGAAACTATTATCAAACTTAAAGATCTGTTGCAGGCTTGGTGTAGGAATGACTGGATCGCTCACAGAGTTACATATTTTCGCTAACGCGTCTGAACGCGCGTATCGCCGCAGTTATGTACGCACGCTCCGTGCAGATCGACGGCATTGTCACCATCGCGCTGATTTCATCCAAAACTTAGGTAGCGCCGCTCAAAACAACGACATTGCCGCGACTAGAGCTGTGCGCTGCATGTCTTGCTGCTAAACTAGTACAAAGCGTTCTGCACAGTTGGGGTGATCACCGTTATCCGTGTATGCATAGACGGACTCCACCATCACATTGGCGTGGTTACAAGCTTATCCTGGCAGATGTATTACGTTCGTCGCCAACCGCGTTGCTGACGTTCAAGAAACCCTGCCTCCTGAGTGCTGGAACAATGTTCGCTCAGAGATGAATAGAGAAGCTTGTGCCTCGAAAGGTATATCCCCGTCCGAGCTACTGTGCAAACAGCTTTGGTGGATTGGTCCAGAAGGTTCCAGACCTGTTCTGGAAGCGAATATAATCAAAAGATCACATAATCAAGTTGGGTGTACGGAACAAGGTTGTTGCTCACATCACGACTTCCAGCGAGGATTTGTCGATATTGACGAAGTTTTCTTTTTCGAAGATACGCCGGGCCATCGCCTACGTTTCGAGGTTTTCCATCAACGCTCGAGCGAGTACTCGACTCAACGCTGCTAAGCTATTAGGTCCTCCTAGTTGAAAAGAGATATCCGAAGCTGAGCTGCTCCTGATCAGGTATAGCAGTAGCAGTCTTTTGCATTTGCAACCATATCTGAACGAAAAAGGCACCTTGCACATTGGATGCAGACTGAAGAATCCTGAAGTAACCCCTGACGTGAAGCAGCCCATTATCTTGCCAAAGAATTCTTCGCTTGCGAAGTTGATCATCATTGAGATGTACGAGTTTATACTACACGCTGGGACTCGGATATTGCAGACAGTCTTGAACGCCGATATTGGGTCATTGGCGCCCGCATATTAATTAGCAACATTTACCACAAATTCGTGAAATGCACCTTGTTGAACCGCCATCTCACCACACAGTCAATGAGAGATTTACGTGCAGCTCGAACTACGTATGCCCGTTGTTTTACATACACCGCTGACGATTTCGCTGGAGCTTGCAATTATAAATTCACCCATGGGAGAGGAGTGAAGGCTACATATGCTCATTCGTCTGTAAGTGCACTGGCGCAATGCATTTAGAATTTGTTGGAGACCTGTCAACGCCAGGGTTTCTTTACGTGTTCAAGAGGTTTATAAACAGCAGAGGCTATTGTAAGTTTATGTCGTCCGACAATGAGCTGCGGACTGCGTTCCAACAGTGCATGGCGATACCAGACCCTGTTAATTTTTCGCGGACTCCGAAATGGTGTGGTGTTTCAATCCCCCGTCTGCACCTCACATGATAGGTTACTAGGAAACTCGTATCAAGCGAATAAAGTATCATCTTAAACGCGTACTGGGGGAAACTCTTCTGTCTTATAAAGAGTTCAACACGCTGTTGACAGAAGTTGAAGCTTGCGTAAACTCTCGCCCGCTCTGTGACAACTCTACATCTGACCCTAGAAGTCCTAACTCCCGTTAATTTCATTGTCGGTGCACCGCTCAAATCACTCCTAGAACCCGAGTGTCAAGGGTTCTGTGTAGTCTTCGTCAGCGATGGCAAACGATATTTGCCATATGACAGTATTTCTGGCGACGATAGAGAGACGATTACCTTGGTCAGTTTAAAGCGTCGCTCCAAGTGGTTTCGTTTCTCACGCAAAGTAGGAGAAGGCGATGTGGTCGCAATTTTCAACGAGCCTACTCCGCCGACAAAGTGGACGTTGGCAAAAGTTATAAAATGCCACCCCGGTACAAATGGACGTGCACGAGTGGTCACTTGTTCTGCGAAGAAAACCCATAAATTTCCAATATGTACATAGGCATTAAGTCATACCTTTTAGTATTTTTTTATTGCTAAATATGCTTAATTTACCATACAATAATTGAAATTTTAAATGTTGAACTTATGAATAGTTCAAGGGCGGCGGTATGTTGGGTTCGCTTAAGTTAATTATAAGGTTTAAATGATAATTACAACATTAGGGTTAATGCACAAGTCTACACAATGGTAGCGATTATAATTTGAGATTCCTTTTTTTGCTTTGTTTGTATCACTTAATTTTAACTAGCTTATAAGAACTAATTAACTGCTCGCATGAGCAAGAAGATTCGTTTTTGTACTCGACCCGCTTACACGTTCGCCGCCGCTCAGTAACTTTTCGCCATAATTTACCCGCATTTTTGTATTAGCAAAACCCGCGCCTGAAAATTTGGATTCATTTCTCTTCTTATTTGGATTCATTAGTTAAAGTTAACTAAATAAAAGGAACTGAATTCCGAGATACTCCGCGTTTTAATTGGACATTTATTTGGAAAGGAATCCGCGGCATCAACGATCGTGAGGTCTAATATTCGTATGAATGTAAAAAAATATTATTTTTTTAAGGAGACCATTTATACGGTGGGTATTTTTGAAAAGTGTTGCCAAATTTTACAAATTTCAGTTTTAAACCAAAATATTTGGATTTTCGTATCATAAAAACACAAAAGATTATAACTAAACTTAAAAGCAGCAACCTTTAGGATAACATAGTTGTAAAATCTTCTTATTTTTACCCTATTTGCACGATGACTTTTCGGTGACAGGTAATAAGGTCAATGGAAATAAGGTCAATTGAGTTTATTTCCCACCCTGGTGCGAAATAAAGTCAATTGACATTATTACCTTTATAAAAGCGTAATAAAGTCAACAAATATTTGGAAATAAAGTCATTGACGCTATTTTCTCATTCAAATGGAAATAGCGTCAACAATGCTTAAAGTATGTCGATTCATAGAAAAATATGTTGTTCTTACAATAAACATTGCCCCGTAAGTTTTGTTTTTGAATAGATGAGAAAGGTTATTGCAAATCCTCCGTATTGTGATATTAATCCACACACAATCATGAACTACCACCATTTGATTTTATTAAACAAATTTAAATTACGAATATGTAAAAACACGATGCGAAAAACTAAACGCCTGCGCACAGCTGGAATACGAGAAATATATAAGAAAGAGTGTAGAAATGATCCATAACTTGCAAAACATGTTTCGTTTCCCCAAAAATAAAGCGAACACTATTAAATTGAAGAAACAGTCCATGTCCAAAAACCCCGGACGAACACTGAAAGAATTCTGTGTTTTAAATTAGCATATTTTGAACGAAATCGGAATGTCTAAGGTGGAAAAGAAACCAACCTTTCTATAAGGAAACAATTATAGAAAAAGACTTTTCTTACACTGTATTCATGTCTCCACCAGCAATTTGTGACGACATCATTTAAAAGCAGCTAAGTAGAATGACGACACTATTTATTAGATGGCACATTCAACGAGCCAATGTGCCAAAATGCGGGTATAAACAATTATTGATTATTTAATATCGAAACCGAGATTATATAAGTTAATTGATTGGTTTTCACACACTTTTGAAACACAAATTATATGCCTTTTTCCTGCAGACAAGTTGTTGCCCCAAAACACAGCAGAAATCTTCCAGTCAGGACTGCCAACTATCCTTAGATATGAGGTGCCATATTGAGGATAAAAAAGTGCCAAAATGTGCCAAAGAGAAAACTAAAAGTGCCAAAAAAGGTGTTATTCCTTTTAATCATTCACATTTATCAATCAAATAAAGCCACATTTTCAAATCGAAAGTGCAATGATAAAATAGGATAAACCAGTTGAATGGCCTTTATAAATTAGAAAATTTTAGTTGAGAAAAAGAAGTGCAAGCAAAGGATTTCGTAAAACTGAATTGAAATGTTATTTTTTTTACAAAAGTGCCATTTTGGCACTTTATGCCAAATTGAAAAATTAAGTGCCATTTGAAGTAAAATAGGGACAAATGGCACAGTTTGTGCCAAGGCACAATAACTTACAAATATAAAAAAGTGAAATATCGAGGGCTTGAATTCATTAATACCCTCAATCTGCAATTTGCACAAAAACTAATTTGTGATTTTAGAAACCATCTGGGACTTATTACCTGTCGTTATATAAGGTAACATTAATATCACTGATGACAGTTAAAGCTTAGGTGGATTTTTATATCAGAATCTCATCTTTGTGAAAAATGTGCTGATAGAGGGTATTATTGAATATAAGCCCTCGATGTTTAAAATATATAAAAATTTTATTTCAACGTATACAAAAAATAAATCTACCTGCGTTACAGCACGGAGGGGGGGTCGGGGAAGGGGGCCGGGGCGGGGTGTGGCGCGCTAACGCAGGCCGCCGCGATGCTAAGCAAATTTAATGTTTGAAAGAGAAATAATCTCAATGGATTTTATTTCGTTTTTAAAAAGGTAATAATGTCAATTGACTTTATTTCGCACCAGAGTGGGAAATAAAGTCAATTGACCTTATTTCCGTTGATCTTATTACCTGTCACCGACTTTTCAACCTGCGTTTTTTTGTGTTCTCTTCTAAAAGTCGTCTAAAATCTTTGTGCGTTTACACCAGGGGTGCTCAACAAATTTAATTTACTGAGCCAAATGACAACAATGTCAATATTTCTTCTGTGAATTGCAAAAATTATTTCAGCCCCAAACTAGAAATTAATGATACAAACATACAGCTGAGCAATTGCGTGCCAACGCGAGGCAAACTTTCGCAATGGTCCAGAAATGAGATTTCGAGGAAAAAATTTATAGTTGACTTAGGTTCTTCAAATTGTATGTAAGATATATTGAGGTTATAGAAAGTCTTGCGGGAAAAATGGGCGTGGTCAGTCCCCTTTTCGCATGGTTGCTCTGTGGCCAAACTTTGAAAATATCGCAATTTTCAGTGAAGTTAGTTTTAAAAATATACTATTTCTGTTGTAGGCGCAAGTTTGCGCAGACTATATTTGATTCGTATCCAAGGCAATCACAACAGTTCTACTCCACGGAATGCAACAAACAATTCAGAAGCTTACACAAAAAAAGACAACGTCATTGGAAATGTTCACGTGCTTTTTTTTAAATCACATTTCGAAAATTGCTTAAGTTATTTGATTCTAAATACCTTTATCAATATTTTCCCTATTAAAGTATTCGTTTAACTTGAAATTTTCGGAAATAATCAGCACTTGCACTTTCAACACAATTTCGGCGCGTAAAATGTCACACAAGACAGAAATAAGTACAGTGACTTTGACAACATACTGACAGAATAAGAGTTCTCATCTTACAAGTTTTTTAATTTTTTAGCAACTCTAATAATTGATCATCAGAGGATGGTTCCGTGCGCAGAAGTGGAAAACTTTTGACTGCCATTCACCTGGGAGTGGCCAGAAGCGATTCTTGTGTGTACGGTTCAAATCGCAGCTAAACGTCCGGATATTTATATCCACGTATCCTCTGGGTAGCAACCAAACACCCGTTTGGGAGCGAGCTAAAGTGAGAAGGCGTAAAACTTCGCGTGCGCTGGGTTTGGGTCCCGCCACGTTAAAACCCCGCCTAATGAAAAGAAAAAAACAGCCTCGGATGACACCCCCTTTTTCTGATGACGACCTCGGCAAACGTATAAAGGACTATGATTTAAGGGTATGCACCTGGAATATCCGGACCCTTAATGGGAAAGGTGCCTCTGCCCGGCTGGTTGATGTCCTCGGGAAGACAAAGGCTGACATCACCGCCATCCAAGAAATGCGATGGACGGGGCAAGGTAAAGTAAGCGTGAAGCCTTGCGACGTCTACTACAGTTGCCACGTAAAGGAGCGCAAATTCGGTGTTGGATTCGTGGTAGGAGAGAGACTCCGTCGCCGAGTACTGGCGTTCACCCCGGTGGACGAACGTCTAGCCACAATCCGCATCAAAGCTAGATTCTTCAACATCTCGCTCATCTGCGCCCATGCCCCGACGGAAGAGAAGGATGAGGCGTCCAAGGATACTCTTCTATGAGCGCTTGGAACGTACATATCATCGCTGCCCCGACACGATGTCAAAATCGAGCTTGGCGATTTTAATGCCAAGGTGGGCAAGGAAGGGATCTTTGGCGC
>NW_016158595.1:68260-68881 GCF_001687245.7 Rhagoletis zephyria
CAGGAGGAATGTCAAGAAGCCGCTGAGAAAAAAGATGCCGCCTGCAGGGCCACGCTGCGATCAGGCGCAACGCGAGCCATGTGGGACCGTTATAGGGAACTGAAGAAGGAAGCGAGACGTATTTGCCGCAATAAGAAGAGAGAGGCCGAAATACGTGAGTGCGAAGAGCTTGAGATGCTGGCCGACAGGAAGAACGCCCGAAAATTCTACCAGAGGGTTAGGCGACTTACGGAAGGTTTCAAGACCGGGGCGAACTCCTGTAAGAACAACAATGGCGACCTAGTGACCGATGTCCAGAATATACTTAAATTGTGGAGGGAACACTTTTATAACCTACTGAATGGTAGCAGCGCTGAAAGTAGTGAGGAAGACGAACCCGAGTCCCCAGTCGATGATGATGGAGTAGCTGTCCCACCGCCTGACTATGACGAGGTAGTCAGCGATTACGCGGCTAAAAAACACCAAATCTGCTGGAGCTGACGGCCTGCCAGCCGAGCTATTGAAGTACGGGGGCGAGGAGCTGATGAGGTGCATGCATCAGCTCGTATGCAGAATATATTCAGATGAACGCATGCCCGACGACTGGAATTTAAGTCTGCTCTGCCCAATCCACAAGAAAGG
>NW_016158595.1:69030-90048 GCF_001687245.7 Rhagoletis zephyria
AGCACGAAGAGAAGTTGCCTTTATGCCGCGATGTCTGAATTTGGTATCCCCGCGAAACTAATACGGCTGTGTAAAATGACGTTGAGCAATACCACCAGCTCCGTCAGAATAGGGAAGGACCTCTCCGATCCGTCTGAAACCACACGAGGTTTCAGACAAGGGGACTCCCTCTCGTGTGATTTCTTTAATCTGGTGTTGGAGAAGATAATAAGAGCCGCAGAACTGAACCGCTCAGGCACAATACTTTATAAGAGCGTACAATTGCTGGCGTATGCCGACGACATCGATATTATCGGTAAAAACAAGGGCTACGTCTGTTCTGCCTTCTCGGGATTGGATAGAGAAGCAAAGCGAATGGGTCTGGTGGTGAACGAGGACAAAACGAAGTATCTCCTGTCAGCACACAAACAGTCAGAGCATACGCGTCTTGGCACCCACGTCACTGTTGGCAGTTACAAGTTTGAAAAAGTAGACGACTTCGTTTATTTGGGAACCAGCATTAACACCAATAATAATGTCAGCCTTGAAATCCAACGGAGAATCACTCTTGCCAACAAGTGCTACTTTGGGCTGAGTAGGCAATTGAGAAGTAAAGTCCTCTCTCGTCGTACAAAGATCACACTCTATAAGTCACTCATCATGCCTGTGCTGGTGTATGGCGCGGAAGCATGGACAATGAAAGCATCTGATGAGGCGGCTCTTGGAGTTTTCGAGAGAAAGATTCTGCGAAAGATTTACGGACCTTTACGCGTTGGTGATGGCGAATATCGCAGACGATTTAACGATGAGCTGTATGAGCTTTACAACGATATAGACATAGTGCAGCGAATTAAAATTCAGCGGCTCCGCTGGCTTGGCCATGTCGTTCGGATGGACAGAAACGCTCCTGCTCTGAAAATATTCAACGCGGGCCGCGATGCTGGTAACAGAGGAAGAGTAAGGCCTCCTCTGCGTTGGAAAGACCAGGTGGAAAAGGACTTGGCATTTCCAATTGGCGTCAGTTAGCACAGAAGAGAAATGACTGGCGTGCTGTTTTGGACTCGGCCAAAATCGCTTAGGCGGTTACAGCGCCAATAAAGAAGAAGAAGAATAATTGGTCATCAAATTCCATAGATTTTTTAACTAAAAGGTTTAATACTCAACTTCATTCCTCTAATTTTTGACCATAGTAGGCAAGACGTTCGTTATTTTCGGAGAAAGAAGAAAGCATTGGTACTGTCTCACCTCTGAATCTACCTCCTTGGGATGATCCAATGCCTGTAATAAACACGTTGGAAGATGTTCGCGGTAGACCCAAGTGTTGTATACACGCCGCCGTTACAAAGGAGGCATGCGACCCGGAGTCAAATAGGAAACGGGCAGGTTGCCGATGGTCGGAGCAGTCACAGACCTTTACCAAGGCGGTGGACAAAAGTACTAACCTTTCTGGTCGATACGATGGATGGGAGCTGGAATTCAAGCATTTCGAAACACGTACAATGGCGGTGCAAGTTGGAGTACTAACGGCGGCTGCACATAAGACGTATCGTCAACGAAATCAGCAGTGGTTGTGCCGTTGTTTACAAAATTAACACTATGGAACAGTGTGTGATAGTGTTGGTAACATACTCTGCATGCAGATGCGCTGTTACAATTCACCTTTAAGTGATCCGGACTAACAGGCTAACCTAATATTTACGCACGCCGCCAATTTACTGTCAAAAATTTCTCATGCCCATGCAACTTGTATGGGACCAACCGAAATTGAACGGCGTGCATATGAAGCTAACTTAATTTCCAATTTTTGTTCTGCGTGACATTTTTATTTGTCGTTTCGCTCAATGAAATCAAATGCGAACGCACGCAAGCAATTTCGGGTGACCCAAACAAACAAATTCGACGGCGTGCGTACTAAAACGCAAGCCGCGAATATAAGGTTAGCCTGTTAAGCAGTTCACACATACCCGTGACTTTTTTACGAATTTCGAAATTTGTCGCAACTATAAATTTTGCGATTAACGCTACAATACGTGCAGTCTGCATTCTGCTACTGCATCGCGTGTAATACATTCGCGCTTTTACCTACTGAGGTCGTTCCCCCATTAATCGACACCGTATCTCCAAAAACGTCATAAGTTGCTCGAAGGTGGAAGGCTCATCACTTTCGAGTGATAACTTCCACTGCTTACTTGTTTTGAGAGCAAATTTGTTAACTACCTCGTGAACTAACCAGTCATCGCAAAACTCGACAGGACGCCCTAGTGCTTTGAGTTCGCGAATGTGCTGCTGGAATGCGTCAATTGAACTTTTTATTGCCTCAACAGTCGCTTGTAGCCCATTTATTTCCGACATTGATTGGATGTGCACTTCGAAAATAACGCGAAATTGTAACTCGCATCACAAATTTGGAAACCAATGATGGTTCTCGATGCCTCACCCTTTAGACAACTTCGAAGATAGTGTAGCCCGTCCGATAAAGCATGATTATTGTCGATCAGCGAGGAGAACGAGTCGAAAAACCCGATCCTCTCCGTGGAGTCGCCAGAAAACATAGATGTAGTCACAGTATGGCGCGATTCGGTACGACATTTTTAAACGCGGTTAAAGTTTGCTAAATCCGTTGAATATCAAGCCTCGGCTTGGATGCCCACATTTTCCTCCAATTCGATGTTATCACCACCACACGAATTTTCTACCGCATCTTGGGCATTATTGAACCGAACCCATTGTTCATTTAATAGCTGCAAGTGACTCGCAACTTCTTCTGCATTCATAATGAAAGCTTCATGGATATATTTTGCCATATGGCACTGAGAGTGGAATCGCGTGTTTTTACTGAATTCGACATTTTTCAAATTTGCTTTTCAACGTTACTCGTAAGTCACTTCTTTTAAATAGAGCAGTTACAGCGGGCCAATGAAGGATACAAAGAGGCTCTTAGAGTACAAGTCCACAACAAGCTTTTCAGCCGCCCAGTGCCTTTCCAGCTTTCAGCAATAGCTGAATTGTGTAGCTGAAAACCTGAAAAGCTTGTTGTGGAGTTGTACTCTATAAGAGTTTTCGGAATGTCAAATGTAGGACGATCCAAGAAAATCGCGCTATTGCAGTTAGCTGAAATACGTTCCTTTTATGCTACTAGGACATCGCACTTGAGCTTTCTTAGTTTTAAACAATGCAATTGCCGCTTTGCTTTTAATATACTTTAGAAATTCTGTTAGGGGATAACTTTCATTTTCGCGTTGACTTTATAATGTATGTATATTTACAAAATTATTACTATTATTATTAATTATTTACGATAAATGCAGGTCGAACTCAGTACGAAGTATGTGGTTTAATTCCATAAAGTTCACTTTTTATTGAGTTAGAAGGAACTATGCGGTTGTACAACGAGCGTGTGCGGGCGGGTCAATAGCGAAATGCGCATCCGTTAAGGTTTAACTCTTACGTTAGTATATAATGCGAGTAATACATAAGCTACAGCACAAATGAACTCAACAACGGGTATTTGCGTGTTGGCGATGACGAATACCACAGACGATTTAACGATGAGCTGTATGAGCTTTACAACGATTTTGACATAGTGTTCAGAATTAAAATCCAGCCGCTATGCCGGCTATTTCATGTCGTTCGAATGAACTGAAACGCTCCAGCTCTGAAAGTATTTAACGTGGGTCGAGATGCTGGTATCAGAGGAAGAGAAAGACCACCTCTGCGTTGGTAAGACCAGGTGGGGAAGGACCCAGTTTCACTTGGCATTTTCAATTGGCTGCATTATTGTTAATAATTAACATTTATTATACTCCAAGTTTGTTATAGTATGTGTAATAAACGCCTTTGCGCACTATGAGAGTGTATGTTTGCCTGTTGCACAAACAAAAAATTTGTATCTACAGTATGCACTTGCGCTATGGAGCGGAACTTCATTAGCCCTACGGCTCGATAAGGCAGTGGTGAGCATGAGTGTGTGGATGTGTGATCCTGTGAATAGGGAGCTTTCGAAGATATGTACATGAGTAGTCGAAGAGTGAACCGTTATTTTTGGCCTACACATTCCTCCTGCACACAGCTGAGTGACCTATGTATGCGAATATATATGGGCATACATAGTTGATTCTCCCAGAGCGGGAGTGATATCTACACTGAAATACTCATATTTTGGAAAGAACTGACTTCAGCGAGGGAGAGAACCAAACGAGACTCGACGTTGACTGTGTGAATGCCGCCGTTCAACACCAGCGCCACCAGGAGCTGCGAATAGCAGGGATGATTTTTTCCCACGTGTTTTTTACGTACATATTTATTGATTTATATGGTTTTTTGTAATTTTATAAAAATGTTTTCGAAAGTAGTTATGCTGTGACGGTATTCACCTCGAATTTTGGTTGCGCTAATTAGGTTTTTTTATTAATTCAACTATTAATTTTGGGTATTTTTTGCCGATACTAGGCGTAGCTTTGGTGTAGCTGCTCTACAGTTTTTTGGTACCTTGTTTCCTTGTTGATTTTCGATTTAATTTTTGTGTAATCCCATCTTGGAAACGTCTTACTTTTAATTTTCACTTTTTTTCTCACTAGATAAGTTTAACAAAGGCTGACTTCCAAAACGTCAATTGCTTTGCATACGTACATAGTATAGGGTTCCATAACGTCGAACTACAAAATATTGACAATGTATACTGTTCCAAAACGCAGCCGAAAAATTATCGAAACGCATCACTAGAGCAATCAGCGCATTGGTGTATTAGAAATGTAAAATTCAGAAAAATTGTTCATTGCTATATTGAATTTTTAAAATATGCAATGTATATGGTTGCAATGTGTCATAACTCTGCATAACCAATCAGTTTGAGTACCGCAGTATAACAGTTTCCAAACATTGTATTGATACGTTTTGGAAGTCAGCCAAACTTTTATTGATTTTGTTTTCTTAATTCACACCCTAGTTTTTTTCATTCTGTTCGAGTATTGCGTAAATATAGTGATGGTGATCCGCTTTTTGCCCGCTAACGCGAGCGAGTGATTGAGCTGTCAATCAGGGAAATTCTGAGTACTAGTATTGTAGACAAGCTTATGAATGAACATATGTGTCGTAAAATCCTCTCCTCCCACACAGGATCTCATCGGCATGCTGGTACCAACATCGCTGGAGTTACCAGGTGAGTGAAAATTAAAATTTCCTTTTGAGTGTCCGCTAATCTTCTTATCCACCTTGAGGAAGGTGGAGCCGACGTAGTCCTAATCCAGGAGCCGTGGATAAGCAGTAGCGGTATCTCCGGGATCAGGACGCCTCATTTCAAGCTGATGGTGCAAAAACTAGCAGGTAGACCAAGATCCTGCATGCTCATCAGAAACGAATTCAAAGCACTAATTCTACCTAATTTCAGCAATGAGGACATTGTGACTGTTAGCCTGGATAGCGGCGCCAGAAAGCTCTGGATTGTATCCGCATACATGGCACATGTTGACGAGGTGGAACCATCTCCATTACTGCTACGTGAAGCCATAGCCGAAGAGAGGCGACGGAAAGCCGACGTAATTATCGGATCGGAAGCAAATTCATGACACCCATCCTGAAGAAGCTCAGATATCAATGCAAGAGGTGAGTCACTTTTTCATTATATTCTACGTGAGGTCTTATGTATTTGTAATAGAGGAAGCGAACCGACCTTTATCACCGCGGCTAGGCAAGAGGTTCTTGACCCGTCAGTCTGAGTAGACTCGTCAGCTAAGACGGATCGGTATTGGTTTAAACATTGTTTACTCGGGCTTGGCGACCGTTTCGCTTTATGCCTTTAAGTCGTGACAAAAGCACACGTGATTTATTTAAATAAACCAATTAAAAACACTAAAACTAAATGATTACATGGTTACAAATCGGCCGAAAAAGGAAAAAAAAAACTATAAATAAAAAAAACTAATACAAGTTGCAACATTGCCGAAAAAAATAAAATAAATATGTAAAGTGTAAAATCATAAAGTATGGGAAAAACTAGAGAGAATCCCTTTACAAAAGACTCATGAAGAAATGGGGTTACAAATTATACATACATATTAAGTCACTATTTTGCGCCCATAAAAATTATACATATAAAGTGACAATTTTCCGCCCAATCAAACTATCCATCGAACAGTCAAAAAAAAAACAAATTTCATTCTATTGCTTTTTGTACTAGACAAAATCATTCATGCGAAGGCGGCCATCGCTGTGCGTTAGTCATGGGTAATAGTCATGGAAGTTGTTATGCTCCGCAAATGAAAAGTCAGGTGGAAAGTATTAATAACTACTGGGTACATATTGCGTATTGCAGGATCAGCGACGTCAACTTGACCTGCAAACGCACTCACACCAGCATAGTAGGCGTGCAACATCGACGTTCAACACCGGCGGCCCGATCGAGTAGCACCAACCACGTCTATAATTACAACCCAATGATCAACAGCTGTTTCGTTTACATTAGCCCACGGTGGGTCATCGCTCGCCTTCACATAGGGAGATATACGGGCATACATAGTTGATTCTCCCAGAGCGGGAGTGATATCTGCACTGAAATACTCATATTTTGGAAAGAACTGACTTCAGCGAGGGAGAGAACCAAACGAGACTCGGCGTCGACTGCGTCAATGCCGCCGTTCAACACCAGCGCCACCAGGAGCTGCGAATAGCAGGGATGATTTTTACCACGTGTTTTTTTACGTACATATTTATTGATTTATATGGTTTTTTGTAATTTTATAAAAATGTTTTCGAAAGTAGTTATGCTATGACGGTATTCACCTCGAATTTTGGTTGCGCTTTAGGCTTTTTTATTAATTCAACTATTAATTTTGGGTATTTTTTGCCGATAGTAGGCGTAGCTTTGGTGTAGCTGCTCTACAGTTTTTTGGTACCTTGTTTCCTTGTTGATTTTCGATTTAATTTTTTGTGTAATCCCATCTTGGAAAATAAATACAGCTTAAACTACAGTTTTAAATATTCGTAAAACAGCTATTTCACCACTATAAAAAAGTATATAATATAATAAGTGTATATAACGCTTAGCTAACAGGGCACAGCCAACATAAAACAAATGGAAACTTGGATACATAAATACGCCCAACTCCGAAAATAAAACTACAATATTACATAAAGCACAGTCGCGCACCGGTAATTAAATGTCACACAAATAAGCGACTGTACCCCAAAACCATTATCTTGTGAGCACCTGCAGAATGCAAACTCAGCGCAGCATCCACCGGGAGAACGATCAGAATTATATAAGGAGAGGAACCCACAACACAAGACGGCAGCAGAACAGTAACAGCGTTTCTCTTTCGTGATCAGCAGCAATTCAGCAGAGATTAATTTTCATGTAAATAGTATGTATGTATATTTAGCTTAAGAAACAGCAGGTTCTTTCGACGTGCGGTTAAATTAGAATTAAAACACAGAAAGAAAGAAAAATAACACAGGATAAATGTTAAATTGTACATATATAATACTAGATTGTTCATATGTGTATGTATATATGCATATCTAAATGCAGTTTTACATTTCTCCATATCCATGAATATGAAAATAGTGAAATAAAGTAGTACAGGTGTTGAATTAACTCCATGGAAAGATTTTTTCTTTGCCACCTTAAATAAGATTTTTGACCTTTAACAGTTATGAGCGAAATAGAAAACGGGGTCAATGAAGTTCAAGATGCATTTTTAAAAATCACAAAACGCATTTTGCAAAACCGGCCACTCTCGACGAAAGAAGAGAAATTAACGGAATACAGAAAACTTTTAATTGAATCTTATAATAACATAGTCGCCTTTAACTCCGATAATCTTTCAGATTTTAACACAGCGATCGTTCATGACACCATAAGACGTTGCAGAGAGCAACTTTGCAAATGTTTTGCTAGGTTAAAATGTAGAATTAAAATTCCCACGATCTTACAACATTAGTGCAAGAAGACGTTTTTAAGGAATATGAGTCCGGCGAGGAATTTATATTTCAAAAATCGGAAGTCTCAAAAATAGGTATTAAGCGGCATTCTTCTTTAACTTCCTTAGACGACATCCTAGCCATTGACAGCCAGCAGTACCCAATAAGGACGTTAAATATAAGTTTGGTAAAAAGCCAAAACATGGCCTCTATCGAGCAAAGAAAGTCCTTTGTGAGCCTTTGGGCCTCCATAATCCGCGAAAACTATTCCGGAGATCCACTTGCGCCAGAATCGTTTATAGACAAAATAATTTAATTGATAGTTTAGCTGAAGAAAACTTGATGCCTACCCTTATATATTTTCTTAAATCAAAACTAGAAGGCAAAGCTCGGGAGGCTCTCCCTTCGAGTCTTACATCCGTTAATGAAATTAAGCTCACGTTACGCGCTAGGATAAAACCTGATAACTCGAAAGTTGTCGGAGGCAAAATAGCTGCTTTGCAGGTTGTGGACAACAACTACTCAGATTTTGCCAAACGAGCCGAGGAATTAGCTGAGTCCCTAGAACGTTCGTTAATCACAGAGGGTATGACCCAATCTAACGAAATGGCAGTAGAACAAACTGTCAACGTGTGTCGACTGAACGCCAAATCAAATTTGGTCAAGTCAATACTAGCCTCAACAGCATTTACCGATTCGAAGGAAGTGGTTGCGAAACTAATCGTCGAACAAAACAACGAGGTACAAGAGCGTCAAGTCTTGGCCATTCGTGCACGCACCAACAACAACAACTTTAGAACCTTCCGTGCTAACCAAAGGGGGCACTACTTCTACAACTCCAACCGTGGTTACACAAACAGTCGGGGTAACAGGCAAAGCCATAACAGCAACACAAATGTTAACAGCAGTAACTCAAGGCAAAATCAGCGATATTTTAACAGCAGAAACATCAACAACAATAACAGTTGACGCAATAACAGCAACAGGCAATCGAGCATTCGCACTTTAAACGCGCAAGCCCCACAGTAGCGAACACTGGGGGAGCAGGACTAGGAATTTTAAAGGAAGTACCCATAGAAAAATCAATATACTGTTTGAATCTGAAATACACTGATTTTATCGCACTAGAGTGCTCCGATTCCAACAACTTATGCACATTCTTAGTTGATACGCAAGCAGACATCTCGTTAATAAAACTCTCTGCTATCAATAAGAACACACAAATAGATAGTAACGAACTTATTAACATAACAGGCGTCACAACAGAGACAGTTTCAACCTTTGGAAGAATAGCCACTATCTTAACTAACGGGTGATTTTTTAAGAGCTTGATAACTTTTTTTTTAAAAAAAACGCATAAAATTTGCAAAATCTCATCGGTTCTTTATTTGAAACGTTAGATTGGTCCATGACATTTACTTTTTGAAGATAATTTCATTTAAATGTTGACCGCGGCTGCGTCTTAGGTGGTCCATTCGGAAAGTCCAATTTTGGGCAACTTTTTCGAGCATTTCGGCCGGAATAGCCCGAATTTCTTCGGAAATGTTGTCTTCCAAAGCTGGAATAGTTGCTGGCTTATTTCTGTAGACTTTAGACTTGACGTAGCCCCACAAAAAATAGTCTAAAGGCGTCAAATCGCATGATCTTGGTGGCCAACTTACCGGTCCATTTCTTGAGATGAATTGTTCTCCGAAGTTTTCCCTCAAAATGGCCATAGAATCGCGAGCTGTGTGGCATGTANATTTTTGTTTTAAACATACAATACATGTGGTAACAGATAATATTAACATACCATCTGAAGGCATTCTCGGCAGAGATTTTCTCAAAGCCTATAGATGCGATATAAATTATGCAAAGGACAGTCTTTCTTTCTGGTTAAACGGAAAAAATAGAAATTCCTACTTTGCACGGTACAAGCAGTGATACCTGTGTCATACCACCTAGGTGTGAAGTATATCGTATTTTTAATTTAGACAAAACAAGCCGGCAACTTTTTCTAGCATCGCAAGAAATTTGCGATGGCGTTTTCACGGCTTGATGCATTATAGATAGCAGCAAACCGATTTTAAAAGTTATCAATACCACACATAAAGTAAAATCCGTTAATAATTGCCATATCCGGACCGAAAATTTAAATAACTACAAAGTATACACTATCAATTAAATTACATCCGGCGCAAAGCGTACGAACGAACTTGCAAGGATACTCGAACAACAAATGCCTAGTGATGCTAAAGACAAATTATTAAATATATGTGTACGATACGCCGATATATTTGCCCTAAAAGACGACAGAATGACACTAAATAACTTTTATGAGCAGACCCTTAAACTTAAAGAATTATCGTTTGCCACATTTGCAGCGAGAAGAAATAGACAAACAAGTTAAAAACCTTTTGAAAAATGATCCAATGATCCAAACGACCAAAAAAAGGCACGAAAGGTCACAAAATCTTACAGAATGCGCGTTGATTTCCGTGCGGTCAACCAAAAGCTAATAGCCGACAAGTTTCCCTTAGCTCGCGTTGACAACATTCTAGACAACCTTGGCAGAGCAAAATTCTTCTCCACGTTAGATCTTTATTTGGGATTCCACCAGATACCCTTACACGCCGATTCTCGCGTAATTACGTCATTCAGTACAGACCGAGGTGCCTTTAGATGGAAGGTATTACCCTTCGGGTTAAACGTTGCACCAAACACAATGATGTCTATGGCATTCTCAGGTATTTCCCCAAAGAAGCATTACTGTACGTAGATGACATAATTGTAATTAGCTGCAGCGAAGATCACCACTTAAAAAACCTTATAAAAGTATTTGACACATACAGATCGTTTAACCTGAAGCTTAATCCAAATAAATGTAATTTCCTCTGTCCCGAAGTTACGTTCCTAGGTCATAGATGCTCGGCGCATGGAATTCTACCAGACAATTTAAAGATTAGTACCATTCGACACTATCCCAGACCGATGGACAAAGATGCCGCCAGACGATTCGTGGCTTTCGCAAATTGTTATCGTAGGTTTATACGTAACTTTCCGTTGTTAGCAGCGCCATTAAACGCATTAAGCCGAAAGAATGCGAAATATATTTGGGGCGATGAGTGCGAAAAGTCTTTTCAAAGCCTTAAAGCAGCTATAGTCTCTCCAAAAATATTAGAGTATCCAGACTTCACCAAACAATTTATTGTAACGGTTGATGCGTCTAAAACTGGATGCGGAGCAATACTAAGCCAAAACTGCGATGTCGAAGACCTTCCCGTACACTTTGCCTCAAAGTCGTTTAGTAAATCTGAGCAGAACAAACCTATCATAGAGTTGGAACTTTTAGCCATTTATTTTGCGATAAAGCAATTTCGACCTTATATTTATGGAACTAATTTTACGGTTAGGTCAGATCATCGACATCTAAACTTGCTAGAATTAGACTAGAACTTTCAGAATATAACTTCACAATCGAGTATATCAAAGGGAAAACGAATGTAGGAGCCGATGCGCTTTCACGTATAGCCTTTTCTGACTTGAAGAGTACAACGAAACACATTTGGGCAATCAAAACTCGTTCTATGGCAAAGAATGACTACGAGAAGAGTAAAGCCACTAGAAAAAATAATACAACTGGAAATATACAAGTATAAGACAAATTCTCATACGATTTTTCAAAAACACACCGCGAATAAGATCTAACGAAATATACAACAAAAATGAAGAAAAATACGAAATTGAAATTGTTGCACATAGAAAATCGAAGCCCATTTTTTTGTGCAATATGGCGATTGTTAACGAAACTTCGAATTTAGACGATTTGTTTTCGAGGCTACAAGAAGCAGCCGGCAATCAGCATATAGCACAAGTTGAATGGTCTAAAGATGATAAAATTTTTAAATACATTTCTATATCTGAACTAAAAGACAAGGGCAATAAAAATTTAAAATCGTTGGAAATAATACTAATAGATCCAGTAGAAACAGTGATCGACAACGAGAAAAAACAACAGCTTATGACTATTTACCATACAGACCCCTTGAACCAGATATTATTGGAAGAATATGACAAGGGACATTTCCAAGTTTGTAAAGCTTTGTGAGGAATGCAAACACAACAAAACCAAATCCAAAAATAAAGAGAGTTATTTGGTTGTAGTAGATACGATAGGACCTTTACCCACATCGCAATATGGCTGTTACCCTGATATGCGATTTAACCAAATACCTTGTGACCATGGCAATACCCGATAAAAGCTCTAGCACAGTCGCTAAAGCCATTTTCGAGGGCTTTACACTAACTTATGGAATAATGAACTCAATTAAATCAGATTTAGGAACAGAGTACAAAAACGAAATCATTAGCGAATTATGCAATATCTTAAAGATAAAACATGACTTTTCTACAGCGCATCACCACGAAGCAGTTAGCACAATATAACGTAATCATAGGGTTTTCAATGAATATCTTCGCGCATATTTAACTGAAACCTCTTCCGACTGGGATATGTACCTTAAATACTTTACATTCTACCACAATGTCACAGTAAATTATGCATTTGATAACAAACTAACACCTTTTGAATTAGTGTTCGTCAAAAAAGCCACATTACCGCAGGAATTGAGAAAGACGTCAATCGATCCCATTTCCAACGTTGACAACTATGCTAAAGAAATACGGTATGGGTTACAGAAGTCCCATAATTTAGCAAAATATTTGATAAAGAAGCACAAAGCGCGAAACAAATTGTTGTATGATAAGTCCGCCCAGCCGTTGAATTTGAAGGTAAACGATACTGTTCTTATCGAAAAGCAACCATATGAAAAACACAAAAGTATTAATGAAGGCCCGTATAAGGTTAAAGGTGTTGATGGAGTTAATGTATCTATTTTAGATGAAACCAAAAATAAATTGAAAGTTGTACACAAAAATAGAATACGAAAACCAAACTGAATTCATATTTATGTATACATATGTAAGTAAGCAGAAACTATAATAAATATATGTACGTATGTACATACATAAATACGCATATACAACACACATTGTAAGTCATGGAAATGAATATAATACAAAATATTCCGCACCTGTACATACGTAATTGCATACATGCCCTTAATTTTACAAGAATTTGAGTTAAAGTATTTAGTGACAAAACGAATATTAAGTTAACTTTTACATACCTGACAATTGTTCAGGCTGAACGAATTTATTAAAGAGGTATCATCCAACCAAATTAAAAAAAAAAATTCGTTCAACCTTTTCAATTAACTTTCCGTTACTTTATTGGTTAGATGACTGTAACAAGCCTGATCAACTTGATACGGTAATCTTTCTTTTGGGAGGATGGTGTAATGGCACCGCGTATATACATATGATGAGGTAATTAGAATCCACAGTGTGTATGCACCATCATTGTATTTTTGCATTGCTTTTACATCCATAAACTTTATTGTTAGGCGCTACTATGTAAGAACTTCAAAAATGAATAACGAGACAGTCTGAGTAGACTCGTCAGCTACGGCGGATCGGTATTGGTTTAAACATTATTTACTCGGGCTTGGGTTTGCTATTTCAGAGGGTTCTTAATGATCACTCCTTTTCGGAACATAGGTATATTCATTTTTTTTGACGAATCTTAGGAGACAAACTGGGATCTCTATAGTATAGCTGCGGAAACTACTCCCAGAGTCCCCCAGGAGAGCTTAAGCACCGTAGGCTCGATTGATGTTATGGTGGGGAAGTTTACATCAGTTTGTAAGAGTGCCGTCGAAAGCTCATGCCTGCTGAGTAGGCCCGGGGACAAAGTCCGCCCAAAATGGTGGACGGTGGAACTCTCAGAACTCAGGGCGTCTAGTAGGCGCCTTTTCAATTAAGCCAGGAAGAGTGGACAACTTTCCGACTGGGAACTCAATAAGATCGGACTGAGCGTCTATAAGTCCGAGATAAGGAAGGCCAAAAGTAAATCATGGAGAAATTTCTGCGAAGCCGTCGAAGGTTGTAATGAATCATCTCGATTTAGGCGAATCCTCGCAGGGAATCTCGTGCCCTTGGGATACTTAAGGGACGAAGAGGGCAACTGGGCAACTGGGCGATGAGTGGAGAGGAATCGCTTAAACTACTTCTTGACACTCATTTCCCAGAAAATTATGCACCGCGTGAGCCCACCGGTGTTGGAACGGGCGACTGCCTTACCTCCTCCTCCGGTGAACTACTGGAGAGGCGCCGACTGCCTGCCTGGACCGGATGGCATCATTCCTGTGCAGCTGCAAAAGGCTGTGGAGGTCTCGTGCCGCTGGCTCACCCCATCTATTCGAGCTGCTTAGAAAGAGGGTACATTCCGGGGGCTTGGAGGAGTGTAAGGGTCAAGTTCATCCCCAAAGCAGGAAAGAACTCTCATGTATCCCCGACGGACTTCCGACCAATCAGTCTATCATCTTTCTTATTGAAGACTTTTGAGAGACTGATTGACCTGTACATAAGAAACAGGATTCCTCGAGAGCGTTTTAGCCTCTCTCAGCATGCCTACCTGAAGGGTACATCCGTAGAATCTGCTCTGCACTCAATTGTCAAAATCATAGAGGAGTCTCTTAAGAATAAAGATTTTGTAGGTGGTGCGTTCCTTGATATCGAGAGCGCTTCCATAATGTCCTACCTAGGGCGTTAATAAGAGCCCTTACTAAGCTCGGAGTCGAGAGCTACTTAGTAAGGCTCATCTCACATATGCTGCACGATAGAACTGTTACAGCGGAATGGGGCAACGCCTCTGAGCAGCGTAAAGTGAGCAGAGGCACCCCGCAGGGAGGCGCCCTCTCACCCTTTCTCTGGATAGTGGTGATAAACGACGTCCTGGAAGAGATGGAAAGGACCGGATGCCGGGTTAGTGCCTACGCGGATGACGAGGCACTCATCGTCAGAGGAAAGTTCTTAAACACTCTGTACGATCTTATGCAAGGGCACCTAAACAAATTTGTCCGCTAACCAGGAGGTACAAAAAGCCCCATGCCCAGCTCCCCTCAATAGGGGTATTCCACTTGTTCTCTCCGACAGGGTGAAGTTCTTGGGCGTAATCCTGGATGGGAAGTTGTCACGGAAACCAAATGTTGAGGAACGAGTAAAGAAGGCATCGGTGGCTCTCTACTTCTGCAAGAATGCCATAGGGAAGAGATGGGGCCTCTCCCCAAAAGTGATGCACTGGCTATATGAAACCATTATTAAGCCAATAATGTTATATGGGTCTGGTGGAGTTCACTGGAAAAGACCACTCATGTTAAGAAGCTAGAGCGCGGGCAAAGGGCGGCCCTCGTTGGAATCAGCGGGGCGCTCCGGACCACTCCTACTCTAGCGCTAAACGCTATACTCAATGTCGCACCTGTCGAGATTGCGGGAAAAGTAGTGGCGGTTCGCTCAGCCATTAGGCTGAAAAGCTCTGGGTTCACTTTCAACCCAGTGCACGGGCACTCCACAATTCTTGAAAGCTTCGACTTCCTGTCGAAAGAAATGGAACGGGGTCACCCGAGGCTCATTCTCTATGATGGTCGGAGAATTATCTAAGTGGTCGATATTCTTCGATAATTTTCAGAGACAAAACCTGCAAACCGGGAAAGTTAAACACGGGTTCCACAGGAAGATGTTCTTTCGCCACTGCTGTATATATCAAAGCTCCCTCAACCACCAGAGAGTCTCGATTGTCTCTTATGCTGACGACTGCTCAATAATGGCGTCTGGGAATGGAATTGATGTCATGTGTTCGAAAGTAAACGGTTGACTGTCCGAACTTTCTCGGTACCCCAATGCAAGGAGCCTAACCTTTCCCCTATGAAATACTCGGCAACCCTCTTTACCATCTGGGAGAAGGAGGTCACCCGAAAGTTCTCGGCGCATACTACCGAAATTGTCACTCGAGTACAGAGCCGCAACAAGGTCCTCAAGTCGCAAGCTGCACCTCGGGCAAAGACAAATAAATAGTTCTGGCAACATACAAGACAATTGGCCGGCCGGTTCTAAACTATGCAGCGCTCGTGTGGGCGAAGGGGACTAGCAGGACACAATAGACGAAGCTGTAGACATGGCAGAACACGGCACTCCGGACCGCGACAGCATGCCTCCCGATGTCGGCTCGACACCACTTTCATGAAGAGGCCCAGATGCTTCCCATCACAGACCATAACAAAATGCTCTGCAAGCAGCTCCTAGTAGGGTGCCACAGATGGGGGCACCCGAACAGACAACTGCTTGCAGAAGAGCCCTCACCAAGGCGCGTGAGAAGGCATCTCTAGAAACTGACACAATTTTCAGTGACATTAATACATAGGCCAAAAGTGAAATAAGGTGACAGGTAATAAGATCAACGGGAATAAGGTCAATTAACTTTATTTCCCACCCTGGTCCGAAATAAAGTCAATTGACATTATTATCTTTTCAAAAGCGAAATAAAGGCCATTGACATTATTGCTCTTTTAAACATTCAATTTGCTTAGCTTCGCGGCGGCCCTCTTCCTCGCGCTCCGCGTACCCCACGCGACCGGCGCGCCACACCACGTCACGCTACGCCCAGATGGTTTCTAAAATCACAAATTAGTTTTTGTGGAAATTGCAGATAGTGGATATTAATGAATTTAAGCCCTCGATATATAATACTTTTATATTTGTAAGATATTGGAAAATGTTTTCTGTGTTTTGGCAACAACTTGTCTGCAGTAAAAAAGCATATAATTTGTGTTTCAAAAGTGTGTGAAAACAAAGAACGTAAATCTATAAGAAGAGACAACACGTTATAATTGTAGCGAGTGTGAATATCAGGACCGTGCCTTCTCTTTTGCCCAAATACGTTTTTAGATTGGATGAAAATAGAAGGCACGCTCCTGATGTTCACACTCGCTACAATTATAACTTGTTGTCTTTTCTTATAGATTTACGTTCTTTGGTGAAAATCAATCAATTAACTTACAAGATCTCGGTTCCGATATTAAGTAATCAATAATTGTTTATACCCGCATTTTGGCACATTGGCTTGAATGTGCCATCTAATAAATACTATCGTCGTTCTCCTTAGTTGATTTTAAATGATGTCACAAATTGCTGGCGGAGACATGAATACAGTGTAAGAAAATTCCTTGTCTATAATTGTTTCCTTATAGAAAGGTAGGTTTCTTTTCCACCTTAGACATTCCGAATTCGTTCAAAATATGCTAATTTAAAACACAGAATTCCTTCAGTGTTCCTCAGGGGTTTTTGGACATGGACTGTTTCTACAATTTAATAGTGTTCGCTTTATTTTTGTGGGAACGAAACATGTTTTGCAAGTTCTGGATCATTTCTACATTCTTTCTTCAAATATTTCTCGTATTCCAGCTGTGTTTTTCGTTTGGTTTTCCGCATCGTGTTTTTACTATATTCGTGATTTTAAATTTTTTAATAAAATCAATTGGTGTGTGTATTAATAGCACCACACTGAGGATTTGGCAATAACCTTTTTCGGCTATTAAAAAACAAAACTTACGAGGCAATGTTTATTGTAAGAACTACATTTTTTTCTATGAATCGCCATAGGTAATTTAAGCATTGTTGACGCTTTTTCCATTTGAATGAGGAAATAACGTCAATGACTTTATTTCCAAATATTTGTTGACTTTATTTCGCTTTTGAAAGGTAATAATGTCAACTGAATTTATTTCGCACCAGGGTGGGTAATAAAGTCAATTGGGCTTATTTCCGTTGATCTTGATACCTGTCACCGTCAGAAGAAATGTGGAAATAATGTCATTGACATTAATATACAATTGAAAAGTGAAATGTCAGAAATTTTAAAAATCATGCAAGCTTTACGGTGATGTGTAGGCTTGGGGAACTAAAGAACTAGTTTATATCAATGAACTACTGCAATAGTTCGGTCTTTTCATTGAACTAAATTTGTCAGTGCTACTACATACTTCTTATCGCGATCCAAATATTCTTGGCCCGAAAAAATGACCTAAAACCCATCTTTACAGATACGCTTTAATAAGCTTTTGCATTGTTGCCGCTTCAGTTCCTTACGAAGAAGGCTTTTAAAATGAAACAATCTGTTTTTGAACAGCAAAATGTAAGTGCTTATATATCTTACATACATAAATTTGTTTGTATTCCATGAATTTGTTAAAGTTTTTGTTTTATATAGGAACTCGTTTTTTATGTATGTGAATTCAAACTACCAAAGTTTTTCAATAGTATTATAAAGCTTTATACCACGATTTGTTTGTTGGGAAAAATGGAAAAACAAAAGAGTCTAAGCGGTAAAAGTTATAGCTGCTATTTCGCAGATCACCACATCTCATCCACAAACTTCTTTTTTCTAGACTTCAGCAATTTTTGTTTTGTATGTAATATGTATGATAGTAATACGAGTGGAAGATCGATCTCAGCAGCCGGTTCAAAAACGTCCTATCTCAAAAAACTTTTCAAAAACGCTCTATTTCAGAATTTTGTTGAAGAACGCCCTACCTATTTCAGAATTTGATTGAAAGGCGCCCTATCTCAGAAAACTTTTAAAGAACGTCCTATCTCCAAATTTGTTTTAAAAACGCGCTATCTCAACTGACAATACATTGAAAATATGTTGAGATAGGTCGTTTTTGAACTGGCTGCTGAGATTGGTCGTTCTTCCACAAAGGTGTCGATACGTAAATGTATTCGTCAATTGAACTAAATGAACTATATGAACTATAGAACCAGTTCACTTACTTGAACGAACTATTTACAATTGAACGGCTCACTCAAAAGAACTAAAGTGCTCAACTCTGGTGGCGTGTAATAAAGAGCATCGGAAATAACGTAAATGGATACTATGTCGGCCGCTTTGGTGTAGTGGTAAGCAGTGCGCGCTTCAACTCCAGAGCACCTGGGTTCAAACCCTGGTCAAAGCAACATTGCAAAAATCTAGAAAGAAGAAGTTTTTTCTTAACAGCGGTCGTCCCTCGGCAGGCAATGGCAAACCTCCGAGTGTATTTCTGACATGAAAAACAGCTTCTCATGAAAATACAATCGACGTTCGGAGTCGGCGTAAAACTGTAGGTCCCTCCGCTTTGTGTGACAACATCAAGGCGCAAACCACAAATCGGAGGAGAAGCTCGGCCAAACACTAACATTTGTGTAAGCGCCAATCTATTATTATTATTATTATTATTATTATTACCAGGNATTATTACTATACTATTTCTTATCGTTCATAAACAATAGTGTTACCTTTTCGAAAGCGCAGTAAAAGCCATGGACATTATTGCTCTATAAAAAAAAAATATATTGACGAGATACAATTCTAACATACTACATACTATGAACACATAGTATACAGATTTAAAAGTGCATAACACCACAGCGGGATACCCAGCGTCGCGTCGCGCAGTGCACGCCCCGGCTTAGCACCTGTCGTGATGCGCCTGTCTAAAAATTTTTAGTCCAAAGAAAGGCACCAACAAAACTAACACACTAGCACAATAAACACTTACTATATCAATTATTTTTTGCCTCCTTCTACTTTCATTTCACTTTTTTTACTTTTTAGATTATTCTCACAGTTTGTGTATTCTTTAATTTCCGTTAATTTAAATTCAGTTGAGTTTGACACTTTTCAAGATTTTGCCAGAAAAAATTCTTCTGACTAAGTCTGACTATTTCGGACTGAAGAGAGTCACTCTCACTGAGTGTTGCTCTCTCATTTTTGCTGTCATAATAATAATAATAATAATAATCCCAACGGTTTTTACCCTCCATTCCCGCCCATCCGCACGAGGGGCGCAGTCCGCATGACGTACGGAACCAATATTTAAAATTTTTGTGCCGAGTCACGATAGGCAGGAGTTTGTTAAGTGTCGAGATCTAAAACTGTTCAGCTACAGAACTAAATTCATCAGCTGATTTTATGTATTTATGTCAATAATTCAGAGAGTATCGCTTTCTTAATGCTGAAAAGCGGATCTGATATATCAAACGTGCTGGAATGAGAGTTAAAATCCTGGCATAAGCAACGGAGTGGGTCGTGCAATTCAAAATTGGTTTTACAAGCTTTCAGAAATATGGGACAAAAGTGTCTTGATACGCGTGAGGGAACATTAAAGCTTACATCAGCCAGAAGAGACGGACTTGAAATTGACTTGTCAGTAATTTCATTTCATTTCATTTCATTTCATTTCATTTATTAAGTCTATGATTTACAAACCTTACAGACTAGATGTACAAGCTTACGACCTAAGTGTAAATTCGATATTGAAAGTATATAATTAGGAATACATTGATTCTAGTAATAAACCAAAACGAGATCTCGGGAAGGCGAAGTCCAGATCAAGGCTCTTGGAAATTCTATTAAATTCAATGAGAGCTCTGGAAATGGGGTCATAATTGTAATAATTAGCTTTATTAACTTTAATATTAAACGGGTAATGAGTGCGTAAATTTCTATATGGTACATTGAAATTTATTTGCAGAAGAAGCTCTGGACAGTCTACTATGCCATTAATAACATCGTATATGAAAAGCAGAGATTGAATAGATCGCCTAGACTCAAGTGATTTCAGATTTATAAGCGCACAGCGGGCCGTATAAGATGGTAGGGGATCACTAAAATGGAGTGGTTCAAGAGCGAAGCGAATAAAGCTTCGTTGCACTCTTTCAAGTCTAGAGGAATGAGTTGAGTAAATTGGACTCCAGATTAAAGAGGCGTATTCAAGCTTCGAACGAACCAGCGAGTTATAGAGAATTTTTCGGGTGTAGGGATCTTTGAAATCTCTACCATAGCGCCGCAAAAAAGCAAGATTAGAGTAGGCTTTAGGAACGATATAGCTAATGTGGTTAATGAAGGTAAATCCCGAATCAAACATCACTCCTAGGTCTAAAAATTCCTTAACTGAAGAAAGTCTTTTATCAAACAGATAATAAGCCGACTTATGCGTAATTATGCTCTTTGAAAGAGTCATATGGAGACATTTTTTAATATTAAGCGGTAAGTTATTTCTGATGCTCCAAGTAGTTAAGTTGTTAAGATCATTTTGTAATAGCAAAACATCTGACAAAGAAGTGACACTTCTGAAGATTTTTAGGTCATCAGCGTATAGCAAAAACTTGGAATGCTTAAAGCAGGCTCCAACGTCATTAATAAATAAA